>NW_019524770.1:45431-89401 GCF_002814215.2 Seriola lalandi dorsalis
CCCCCCCCCCCCCCCCCCCCCCCCACATTCTGTCACCTTTTATAAATTCCCCACATTTCTGGGACAACTCACGCAGGCTGCTTGTTTTTGCTCGACAGCTCCTGTCGCATTTGAGGGCTTTTGCTGTTTAATCACAAGTGCAATCATCTAATATTAATGTCAGAGAGACAGGCTTGCTCTGTCTGCGCCTGAGGTAAGAGTTTCTCCATCTGATTTTAATGTGTGTGTGTGTGTGTGTGTGTGTGTGTTTTTATATTTCATATCCACAGGCCAGAGCTAGTGCTAAGAAGTTTCGGAAAGTAACGCTGACGGTCTCACCGAAAGGCATCATCATCACAGACACGGAGACTACAGACCTCATAGAGAATGTCTCCATATACAGGTAAATAATTTCTAGGGTCTAGGAATGCCAACGCTGCTCTGTCAGTCGGTCCAGCAGACTAAAATATTTCAACAACTACTGGGTTGATATTGCCATTAAATCTTGTACAGACATTCATGGTCAACAGAGAAAAAAAAAAATCCCCATGACATCGGTGACTCCCTGACTTTTTGTCTACCGCCACCAGCAGGTCGACTTTTTCACTTATCCAGTGACATATCTCAACATCTGCCACGTAGACTGGCAGAGAAGTTTGTACATGTATTCATGTTTAGTTGCTTTTTATTGAAATGTCTTGACAGCCATTGAATAGATCGCTGATACACATGTTAACGGTCTCCCTCAGAATTAATTTTCTCTTTAGATTCTGATTGAAAAACATAGAATTTATATCAGAACCTGCAGAGTGGAGTGGCAATGGCCTCACGCAAATAATTAAAAACATTGTGTACCCCCCCTCATGCATTCACTGCATGGGGAGTCTTACTCTAAATCTTCATGTTAGTTACCACAATGAGTGAATGCCTGCCTTTTATAAGCGTGGCTGAACAATACGACCCGATACATAATGACTCAACATTTATGGTTCATGAACTGGATTCTTAGTGGTCTACGCTTTATTAGATGTTTCATCACCTGTGCGTCACAATGCTGCTTATTCCTCAAACTGAGTCCTAAAAACAAAGGTGGCCTCATTTGACACGTGAAGAAACTGATGTCATCTATCTAGGTCACTTTCCCCTCTGTCCACTGCTTCGGCTCCTTTTTTCGCAGGATTAACCCAAGCAGCTCTCCGCTCAGTGAGTCTCATGTTTGATCAGTTCACTTGGAAACCAATAATAGGAGGGTGGGAGGGGGCCGCCGGGGGTGTCTGCTACTGTGACTCTGTGTCAATGGAAGCTAACCTTTCCCAGCATCACGCTAGGTTTCAGTCTACCGAATCTGTGAAGAACGTGTATGTCCGTGTGTGTGTGCGTGTGTGTGTGTGTGTGTGTGTGTGTGTGTGTGTGTGTGTGTGTGTGTGTGGATTGTGATGTGTTTGGCTGGCTTCCCCCTCTCAGGATAGCATCCTGTAATATAGACTGGGCCTCATGTCATTGAGGATTACAGTCTAAATATCATATGGCTGGACTATGATTACAGAACAGGCTCCGATGAAGACGGAGGATGTGTGTGTGTGGCTTGTGTGTGGCGTGTGCGTGTGTGTGTGCGCGCGCAGAGGTCTCCATCCCATTCTGATCCACCTTATCAGTGGTAACAGACCACAGGCCGGAGGAATCAGCCTCGTCTTTGATCCCCTTCTCTTCTCTCCTTATCTCCCCCTTCTCTACCTTCCCCTTTCCTCTCCGCTGTGCAGACAGACATCTTTCTTTTCTGCTTATATTAACATAAACAGAGCTCTGAACGCAGGAATACCCATGACTAATTGCTCGCTTTGATGCTCACGCTGCCAGTCTTTCCCCATACCCCCCGAGTAATGATACAGGAGCGACTGAGGGGCCACATATGGAGCTTGGGTTGACTGAGGATTGATTTATCCCCTTTATGAGACCCCACCCCCACCTCCTCCTCCTCCTTGTAGCCCCCCCCCTTCTTGTATCTTATTTTTGTTGCACATAATCCATTTATTGGCCCAGAAAAGCAAGTGAAGGGTGAAAGAAAGTGGAGTGTAGATTTCAGAGGGATGGATCAAATCAGCCTGTGTTTACTGTGCTTAACATATAAGAGCGAGAAGAGTTAGATACACAGTATGTGTGCACATATGTCCACGCCTGGATGCCCCTGACATAGTGAGTCTGTATGTAAATGTGTGCGTTTTTAAAGTTAATTGTGTATCCACACTTACTGGAAGCCGGGCTGTTTCCCTCAGGGGAAGCTTAGTGGGGGAGAGAAAACGGACCGGAAGGCATTGTGCACCGCAAAGGAAAAAGAGGGGAAATAGGCTCCTCCAAGCCATCATATCCACCCCCCATCCCCACCCCCCCACACACACACACCTTCCTACTCGCACCCACCCACCAATACGCAGACAAAACAATATCATACTTACTGTGTTCACAGTTTCACAACCTGATATTTTATTTGGCAGCCTGGTCAGCCTCTCAGTTCTTGACAGCACACTTTGCAGTGCATCTAATTTGCAGCATCAGACACTCAAGTTGTATTATCATGAGCTTGATCTTTCAACATGATCAAGTCGGCCTTGCGCTGCTGCTTGAGGTCTAACTGCTGGATTTAGCAAAGCGCTGAACCACACAGGAGGTTTGATGATATTCTACCACAACAATAAAGCTGGGTTGTATTGACAAAAGTAAATATCACAGTATTTTTCTATACTCAATAAGTCAATAATCTATTGAAACATCACAACGATATAACATGATGCTGATGACTATTTGAGCTCAGAGAAAACATTTGTAGCTGGTTAGCTTAGCTTTACATAAAGATTGGAAGTGGGGTCGGTGGCGGGGGGACTGTTAGCCTGTAGAAGCACATATCCCCCTGTAAAACTACAAAGTCGAACCGTCACCCCAGTCTCAGTCTCTGCCTGGTTCCTCAATTTGGCGGGACGAGCAACTGTAGGAACAGTCTTGATTGGAGTTTTACGGACCACTGTGCTCCTGGGGAAAACTCAGAGCTTTTTGAAATGGTTTTATGCCCTGAACTCACCACAGTTGCACTGCAGAGGCTTACAGAGAGTTTCTGGGATGTCATGGTTTGGTTTTTGTCCTGACATGTACTGTGAATTGTGGGACCTGAGTTCAGTTTGCCACAGGTGAACTCCAGTCAAGTTAAAGGATAACCGAAGAGAACGGGATGTACCTGGAGTGCCGCAGCAAAAGGTCTGAATACTTGTGCACATGAGAGATTGGATGAGATTTTTATTAAATTTGCTTTTCTAAAAACACGTTTTCACTTTGTCATTATGGGTTATTAAGTGTTAATTGATGGAAACAAAAATGGCAGTTACCCCCCATGTAAAATGAAATCTCCAACACAATAACGTGTGGAAAAAAGTAAAGGAATCCGGACGCCATGTGACATCACTGTACATGGGCGACTGGTTGAAGCAGCCACTGTTTTAAAACAGAAGACCAGTGGTTAGTTTGGTTCTTGGTATTGACAAAGTAGCCTGGTCTGAATGCAGGTAGTGAATTCTAATGCAATCAGTCCATCCTTATTTGTCCTTGTTTTAAAACCCCTTATTTAACATCCCCCAGTGAGCAGAACATTGTGAGGGTGTTCAGCTTCCATCTGGACCAGTTTCTGATTCATATTCTGACAAGAGCTCTCGGTGACCGACCTGCATATCAATCAGCAAAAACGCGCAGGACAGAAAAGGAGAGATGAAACACTGACTGGCACTCCACCTGGCAATGATGCACGTTGTTCTGCACATGCCATTAGATTAGTGAGATGTGTCTGTAGGATCTCTGAACAGAGGATACAGGGACGTGACTGTGCTGCTCATGAACCTTCATGCAAATGTTTTCTGTTAGCATGAGAGACTGCTTTTTTCAGCACTTTGCAAAAAAATAAAAAATAGTTTTGATGAGGCCTGCTCCCCTGCAGCAGGCGCAGAAGTTCTTTTTCATTATTGCACTTACATCGGGTTGAAAGTTGAACAAAAGCAGCTCATTGTCGTAATAAATAGCATACCTGCTTTATTCAGTGTACACAGAGAATTTGGAGCTTTGATGTGTGAAGTTCTATTCAGGCTTTGTGCTGTAAATATTTAAATATTTCCATTGATATTCCGTCTCTTTCTCACAAACACCGGTGCTCTACACAGTGACGAGATCAAAGGCTCGCCGTCCGCAGAGCCCCTTTGGAGATATGATGCAACCTGACAGCTCAGTTTCTGTTGTTCAAGCTCAGTGGAAACTCTGTGGTGCTGTCAATTATTATACTTTTTTCTTCTCTTGTTGTTTCAGGCTGAAGGCTTATATTGTGAACACGATCCATTGTTTGTGACATTGGTGGCAGTAATAAAGATGTTGTCCTTTTCTTGCACCGCCTGCATGCAGACAGATTTTACAAAGAGACCTTCATACTTTGTACCTTCACAAAATAAGAGGACGATTGTGTACGTCCTTGCCAAAAAGATGAAATCTTGAATGTGTATTCACTCCAGTGAGGTGTCTCTTTTGGCAGATTCACATTATTCTCACATGGATGTCATATTATAATGAACAATTCTCTTGGTTACCCATATGTACATGTACTTATATGAGTGATCAATTTTTATTCATGACACTCTTGCTGTTGATAATAGAAGGAGATGGGATTTTTCTCACCAGTATTATGTAATTTTGCACAAACTCCAATGCTCACATTACACTTTCTTGCTGATGCACACATTTGGAGACACTAGTGAGTCAGGCATGGGCTGTATGTGGACTGAGTTGCACCCTGTACAGGTCGTCAGTGTATCGCAGGGCTGACATGTAGAGACGATCTACACCTACGGGCAATTTTACGGTCACCAATTAACTGTGGGAGGAAGCCAGAGAACATTCTTGCTATGAGGCGACAGTGCTACCTACTGCACCGCTGCCTCGCCCTGAATGTGGACAATGAACAGCATTCCTCTGAGTACTTTATTTAAAAGGATTCACAAGGAGTATTTATAAGCATAAGAAAAAAAAAGATCCAAACCAAAATCAACTCTGGCAACTTTTAAAAAACGTTTATTCCGTGGCCTTTATTGCCTTTTAATATCCCTAAAGCAATGACAGGAACACAACTGCCTACTATTACTATAGTTACAACCTTAATTCCTATGGATAATGCTGTAGTATTGTACTATTGATAATCATGTATACAGGTATTAATATTATTGAAAAACAATAGTGCACACACAGCAACATGCAAACCTTTGAAGGTTGCACAGGAAGTAGAAAGTAGTTAATACCTCAATAAAATGATCATTAAAGATCTTTATTGAGCAGTTACAGTAGTTTGGTTATATCACACTTGTTTTCCAAACTTAAATAGGTCAACCCTTTCAACTTTTTCTCTGCTCATTTTTCTGCAATTAAGGCCCAAATAAGAGTTTGAGCACATGGGAGAGCGGGTGGGGGTGTGAGGGTGGGTGGGTGGTTGGTTGGGTGTCTGTGTGTGCGGGGCGTTTGGGTGGGGGTGTTGTACAGAGCTGGGTGTCCTGGGCATTGCTATGTGGGTCATGCATCAGTGGTGCGAGCCAGCAAACAACGAGATGTGAGGGCTGGTGATTTCATGCTTGTTTGTTTGATCGAATTAATAACTTCCTTTTTTTCTTTATTTTTTTCAGTGCCTCTTTTGAAGTGGGCTGTGGATTTGAGTGGATTTGCATACAGTTTACAAGTTACTGTAATAATTACGGAGAGATCCACACACTGCCGCCTGCAGTCGACGTGCATTGAGAGACCCTGCGTATCTAAATCTAAATCTGAGATTGAGAACAACTCCGCTTGTACGGCAGAGTTTTTTCTTTCCTGCCATAATGAGCGGGAAAAGGAACCAACCTTGTCCCTGTGCTGCTTCCAATAAAGGTTGCATGTTTAATTATAGTGACAAAGGTCAAATGCATCACTCACTGTGGCTCATTTACACATCTATTTCAAGCAACAAACATGATGCACACTGCTGGTTCATGTAACGGCCTCGGACAGACGCACGGCGGGACTCGAGATCGATACCTCTTCTAATAGCCTGCATAAAATCCGACAAAACGAATCCATGGGTTGTGCGTCTGTCGCTTCAGTGAAACCGTATGAGCTGTTGCAGGGGAGCAAAATGGCTCGGTGGGCTAGATTGGTTTTAGATAACCATTGAAAATCACAGGGCTGCGGCTGCCACTGGAATTGCAGACGTCTGGGTTCCTCGAAAACCAGATATTGGATCCAGAAGAGATTCAGTGTGACTGCTGCGAATGAGGTTTCAACTGCAATATAGTCACAGCGGAGATCAATTCGTAATCCGAGACTTTCCATTTTCCACTGACGGCAGAAAATTCTGATATTTCAACAAAGTGTACCCACACCACAGGGGGGATTTTTCTGTAGTCGATGGGAAGTTGCAATATGTTATGTAACGTTAGGGAGATTATTTTTGAAAGGAACAGTTTTTTTCACCTCTCGCAGTTTCACAATCATTTCTGCAGCTCTCAGAGACAAAACTCTGAGGAATAGCAGACAGTACAAAAAGGCACTAGTTTTGAAGCCGTCGCGTGTCCCTGTGCCTCCATTATCAGAACATTTAGAGTACTTCAGGATCAATTGACAATCTGAGCCTTTTATAGAAAAAAAAACCCAACAAACATAAATCCACAAAGCAATATTATGTAAACATTTCAGTTCATACACATGCTCTATCTGAGAGTATGAAGTTCGGAAGAGCTCAGTGGTAGCGTCGAGCATCTCTCATGCATGTCGCTGCCTCTCATTTGTCTCATTCGCCACCATTCCCAGCTGTGGGACTTAATCAACATAATATTCATAACCGCCGCTCTCATCCTGTAATGATTGGTGGGCCTATGATTATGCAAAGGGTTGAGAACAAAAGCAAAGTTACGGCCTAAATTGACGTGTATCCAGTCTGTATGTGAGCTTGACGTGTGAGGTTTGATTGAATGTACTGCATATGCTGTTCTTTGTTCTACATGTATGTCCTGTGATTAAAAAGACTGAAGACTCCCAGTCTGATGGAATTGTTTATTTATGATTATAAATGCACAAATGTCAGGATGATTGTGAGTATGAGTGTTGGTAAATCTGTAATAATGTTTGTTTTGTTTTTTTTCTGCCTCTTGTCTTTCAGAATCTCTTACTGCACGGCAGATAAAACTCAGGACAAGGTCTTCGCATACGTCTCTCAGAGTCAATTCAACGAGACTCTGGAGTGCCATGCGTTTCTCTGCCAAAAGAAGAAGATTGTAAGTGCACAACACTTGTGATTTTGTTGTATATATCTGTATATGGCTGTGTTTAGCTTACAGTTATTGAATGTATACTCTTGGACTGTAGCAGGTCAGAAGGTCAGGTTGTCCATGGATTGACTCCTTGCAATGAACTGCATTCAAGGAAGCAAGTAGCATGGATGTAGAGAGTGTGTGGCTCCATCTTGTGGCAGTTTCTTTAAGACCACATCAAGTCACATTACTATTATAACGACCAATGATGAGAAATAAAGGAGATCTATGGAACGTTAAAACGTTTAATTTATTTAAAAAAAGTTTAAATCTAATGATGTCAATCAAATTGAACAAGTTAAGACAAAAGCTCCAAATGAAATCACAACTAATCATTATATTCATGATCTTTTTTTTGTTGTTGTTGTTGTATGTTTCTGTGTTATTCTTCCCTTTTTTTTTCTCCCCTCCTCCAGGCTCAGGCTGTGACATTAACGGTTGCCCAGGCCTTTAAAGTAGCTCTAGATCTTTGGGAGATTGCTCAGGAAGGTGAGTTCACTGACCAAAGTGAAAGTAACATTTGGGTAGGGCTTTCCTCTTGGGCTGTTTAGACAAAATATGAGTAAGAAAAGCCTGAAATCCATCTAATCTGTGACAAATCATGCTGGGAATCCCTTTGCCTTTCAAGCCAACTGGGCAGTTATTGAGAATGCTTTGTAAAAAAAAGAAATCAAGGTAACTCATGGAAAATATTTTTACATGCTGATGTCCACTCTCTTTCTGCACAGATGGATCCTATAATTTTCTTCACGTTTAGTTTTGATAATACTTAATGTGTCTACAGGCAAAAGCAAAAAGACCAGGACCTGCTGTTCCTGTGCGGCAAACAACGGGCAGACGGAGGCAACAGACACTCAGTGTGTTCCAGCAGGTGAGTTCCTTTTGTCAAATCAAACCGAGCTCAATGGTGATGATGAGTGATTTATTAGTAGATTTTATTGTTAGTGTAAGGTTGCACCACTGAGCTTAACACAGCTGAATGTATTGTTTGATTATTACGACAAGACAATTGAGGTTAATCTTTATCTTCCACCTAAAGGGAGCTGCAACTTTCTGTAAGCATGGTTTCAAATTTAAGGAAAAGCTTCACGCAGTTAAATAAAGTGGAGAAATGCATCATTTTTGGATGGGCTTAATGTTTGTTCGCTTTTTTGCTGACAGATGAAAAGGTCAACATCACTCTCATGTTAGTATGAAGCTTGAGCCAGGAGACGGTTAGCTTAATGTAGCATAAAGACTTGAAGCTGGTAGAAACAGCCAGCTCGGCTCTGTCCTAAATTTAAAAAAAAAAATCTGTGTACCAGAACCTCTAAAGCTCATTGACTAACATGCATAATTCATTTTTCTGCTGTTGATCAGTACAAAAACTGAAGTGCCAAAACTGCACTTTGGGCTTTCACAGGCAGTTATGTGCCAGGAAGTTACTGCACCCAGCCAAGAAATGTTTTTGGCTCATAACCGCTTGTACAACCACAACGTGTCAGTTTTTGGACTTTGGTTTTTGCATGGATTAAACAAACAAGAAATAATGTGTGAGAGATATTGGTAAGCATATGTTTCGGGTTTCTTTTTGGACAGAGCCAGACTAGCTGTTTCTAGCTAAACTACTGAGGGGCTGCTGGCTGTAGCGTCATATTGACCATACAGACATTGGAGGTGTTATTGGGGGTACTGATACACGGTATTGCTCTTCTTATCCAAGTCTCTGCAAAAAAAAGCTGCAAGGCAAATTTCCCCTCCCTTATTTCCCAAAATAAGGAAACACATTTTTATTTATTTATTTATTTTTTAAAAGCTTTTCCTTGCTGTAGAGGTTGTTACAATTGAAGGTGGCCTGTAAGAATTCAGGTGTTGTAATCCCAGGAGGACGAGGATAAGGATTATGTAATTTCAGCATAACTGTAAAAGGCTGGAGAGAGAGAGAAGCTGCTTGTCACTCACAAGATTACACTGATCTGATTACCACTGTAAAAATGACAATGATAATGTTGCAGTCACTGAGCTGAGATGGTATTTAGATGCAGATTGGTTGGTTTCCATCATCCTCACAAACCCGACAGTTTCGAGTGAACATGATTGACTAAATGCTGCTGCAGTCGGTCGCATAATGACTTTAAAATGACCTTTCCAGTTGTCGTGTGTACATGTCACTAAGACTTGTAATTCTGGAATGCTGACTCTGCGCCCTCTCGCACACAAATTTAACTGATGCCAATCACCTTCTCATACACATACACACGGAGAGCAAATCATCTAATTACATATGACCCATTAGTCATTCAGAGTAGCAGTAGATTTTAAGTATTTTCCAATAGCCGTGACATTTATAGGTCAAAATATTTTCCACTTCTCGGGGTCAAATGGTCTATAAAAATGAGATTTAATCATCTGTTCAGATTTTTGTTGGCTACAGGCCGGACTTTTTCAGCTTCTTTCAATTAAAATGTCCTCCAGTCCCAGTGGTAGTGACCAGAGGACAGAGAGAGAATCTGGTGTGAAAGCCTCGAGGACTGTGGGAGTTACTCAGAGAGATATATGAAAGTTTCACAGACATGATTTCAATTCTGCCTGTTGCACAGAGAGAGATGTGAGTGCCGCAGTCTTAGGCTGATGTTTTGCTTCTGTGCTGCAGACTGCAGCAGAGGCGAAGAGACAAAAACGCTAACGAGTCTCCCTCTCTCTCCTGTCTTCTGTGTCTCTCTCTCTCCCACTTTTTCCCCTATCCTGTCTTCTGTCTCTGTCTCACCCTCTCTCGTCCTCCGTGTTTACTCCCCTCCGCTCCTTCACTTTATCCTCCTGTCAACCTCCCGTCAACGCCTGCCACCTCCCTCATATCCAGAGGCGCACAAGCCTGTTGGGATGGAGGAGAAGCTGCGGAGGCCTTTCTTCTCCGCCTCGCTCAGCTCGCCCTCACCTCGGAGTAACCCCACTCGAAGGCGACCAATCAAACATGACTCCTGGGTAGGTCACACCATCTGTCTCCAGTCAGCTGATGGGTCTGATTGGGCCAAACTCAACGCTATAGTCAGCTTACTTGTTCAGGCGACAGGTTATCCTTGATGTGCTGTGTTTTTTGGAGTCACAGATCCAACGTTTTCTCTCCTGATACCGAATTCTGATACCTCAACTCAGGAAATCTGTTGATTCTTTTTTTCTACATTCTATTGAATGTATGTATTCGCAATAAAATTTATTTAAAAAATTTAAAATGTAATTTAATAAAACATTTAATGTACATCATAATAACAATTTTATTCATTCGTTTTAAAACTTTGAAAATTGAATTTTATCAGATCGTTAGATGAGGATAACCATAGTATAGCAGATATAAACGACGTTTCATTCGTCGATGATAAACCTTTCACAAAAACAGAGCTAAGTCAGCACCACAGTGGGTACATAAGTCTACAAAAGTCTGAGACCATTTTACCACTCACTTGATTTGGAACTGTGTCTCTGACTTTTGGAGACCACTGTAGGTGACACTTCCTGTCGCACTTTGGAACTGAATGAAAGTGTGCAGTTCGCTCAGCCAAAGGCAGGATGCCAGATTTTACCTGAGCACAAACAGACCTCTGTGCTCTGCTCAGGCCAACGGAAAAAACAAAAACTCTGCTCCACAGCATAATTTTCTCATGATTTTAAAAAAAAGAGTGTTTGCTTTTCAATGACATCATTAATTACATAGGTCCTGTAAAACTGAAGCAGTTAAATTCAGAGTTAAACAAATTTAAATGTTCACGCTGCAGAGGCTCCTCAGACGACATCCTGTTTGTTCACTTACAGATGTTCAACACTAGGTGACACCATAATCATTAGAATATCTCCCCCTACAGACTGGTCTCACTTCGTGAAATTCATCTGTATTCACTGTGGCATATTTTCTTCTCATTGAGTCCAACACTTTCCTCTGTTAATATCTTTCCACATTTACACTGCATAGAGTTAAATGTAATATTTTTTTCCAATGTAGCAGAGTGGTGTCATCAGATTGTATCTAAGAATACTATACTATGATAATAAATTAGAAGACAGAAGATAGAATTAGAATGCAAGGCGATTTAAATAGGTTGGAAAAACTAGAGCAAAGAAAGTAGAACAAAGAGTTTACATGGTACTCCCTGTGTGTGTGTGTTGGAGACTACGTCATGGAGTCTTGGTGCCATAGTGACTGAAACGGAAAGCCAGATTAGCTCATGAATTAATTTATGTGTCATTTGAATAAAACAAGTTGTGACAAACAACTGGTGACGCACTGGGGCTTGAAAGTAGAGTAGGAGCAGGATTGTAATTTGAAGTAATTTATGTGCGTATTGATTCATATTGTTTATGTCTCAACAGGATGTGGAGGATGGACTCGATGATGCGTTCTCAAGGTAACCTTTGCTTATGACTGCAAGTCCGCTCAACACTGGGGATCTATTCTTTAATTTATGAAAGGATATGGGATTGTTTTTCCACACAAACTACTTCAATTCCCCCCAGCCCTAGAACAACGAAATTTATGAAACCAATTTAATGTTAATTTCAATTCCAAGCAGAATACTGTGGAGCAATTGCAGAAAATGACAATAACCTGTCAGTAACAGTATCAGATTCTTTTAAATAAATTCTTTTTAAATAAGAAAAACCTTTATTTGATACATTGACACATTGATATTGAACTTCACACATGCGCATACGCACACAAACACGTGCGAACACAGACAGGGACATATAAAGATGACATTGTAGTCATGGCAATGGCATGAGGTAGAAAGGATTTGTATGAAAACAACTGTCCCAAGGTTTTAGATTGAGGGTGTTACTGTATTGATCGTGTGGTTCCAACGCATTGTTGTACAAGTTATCACTGACTGTTGAGGTGCTGAAAATGATGAACTTTTAGAGATTTAAAAATTACGTTGGGGGAAAAAAAAGATTATATTGTAGCAGACATAGATAAAAAAAACACCAATTCACAAAGCTCATTTTCCTGGTGTCCTCAGTCTTTAAGCTGCCCAGAAGTACTTCCTTCTAACTTAATGTAATAAATAACTGTAAAGCTCTGGTGTCTCATTAAACCAGAGCTGAGTAATATGAGAAGAAATCATTATATCAGTTCTAATCAAAACAAAATAAATGGCTTAATTCAGTGACTTGATCAATTCCCTTGTACAAAACTAGTTATGTTGAAATACTTCACTAAAATATCCCACTTCTAAAATTGACTTTTTGAATGATGTCTAATTTCCTGGAATAAGGACTGCAGTTACAGTCGGACAGATATAATGTTTCATTTTGTCAGATAAAACAAACTCGTTTAGAAAAATCGATGTTGCAATATCATCTTGTGATATTTTCTACGATCCATTTCTGGAGCTTTATAATAACACAGTTTATTTTAAATTGAAAGTTTTATTGTAGGTATTTGAATTGGAGTCAAAGCATTAGCTGCAGCTGAGGTGAAAACTGTGGTTTCAGCTCTTCACCTTTTTTTCCTACAGCATTACATTTTCTACTAACCAAAGATATCCATCACTGTACAACATACACCGTTTAACAAAACATGTGATTGAGCTATTGAAATTTATTTTAAAAAAACAAGCAGGATGAACTATAGAAAGCATGTGTACCCAGCGAGCATCTTGAACTCTTGTGAGGTCAGTGTGTCACAAGCGAACCACAGCAGACAGTGGCGTTGCCTGCCGAAGTGATCGCCACCTCTGCTGACAGAGCTGTCAGGAGCACAGCCGCTGAAGCCAGGAAGGGCGCTCCGCCGTGCATCAGCACTTTATCACTCAGCTAGGATTACAATGCAACACTTTTTATTTTGAAAGTGTGACAGTCCGTGAAATTGTCATTTCATGGCCGTGAGATGCCCCGCAGAGACGGAAAAATGTGGGTCCCAGGTGAAATGTGAGGCTTGACAGGTATGAAAAAGTCCCACGTGGACATGCTCCCTCACATGGACTCCAGTTTTAATAAATGTGGTGGGAATAATCCTTATTCTGGATTATTACTGAACATATTTCCATAAAGCTGCACATTCAGATAGGACTAGTGAACATATTCTGCGTTGTGGCCTACTTCTGAGACATACAGTACAAACAAATACATAATATCATGCATTTGGTCCCTCTGACATACTCAAACTCGAAACCCTTTAAAGATACTTTGATATTGCCCGGCCATGCACCACAAACTGTTGGGAATGTAGGCCACACAGTCCGGTGACTGTATGAGCGCTCTGCATGGCTTCTCATATCCTCGTATTACCAGATGATATGTGTGTATGTGTCCTGCAGTGCTGTATTATCCTTCTATAAAGAGAGAAGCGCAGCGGAGGGATGGCGCCCCAAACATTAAAGAGATGGCAAGTCATTAAGCTGTGCTGGCCGGCGGCTAATAGATGTGTTTGTTGTGTTTGAGCATGAAACGCTTTTGTGAAAGCAAATGGGTAAATGAGAGGCAGAGATGATGTACACAAGCATCTTTGTTGAAGCTGGTTATGTGTGGAGGGAGAAGAGGAGAGGGAGGCAGGCAGGCCGTCATTGAAGCTGTTTTTTAGGCAGGGATGAGGAAATACTGACCTCAAGCGTGGATGGCTGTCAAATGGAGGAAGGTGGAATACAACACCTGACATCCTAGAGGAAGTGCTGAAGGATTTTGGAGTGTTGGAGCAGACCTCCTTCTCTGCAGAGTTCAGAAAGGTGGTCGAGCTCTGAATTGGCGGTACGGGCATGGTGGATAAGATTTGTCCTGAAACGTGGGAAGGCTCTGGATCACACTTGAGTTGTCATGACTGTCGCACCTATTTAACGTTACACGTGACTTGCCTTTAGATCAGCAGAGGAGGGTTGTGGTCTCGCTTCTCAAAAATGGAGTCCTTCCAAATGTTCCGGAAAGCTCTCAAACTGCCAAAGTGGGTGCCACTCCACTCATAACATGGCGCATTAAGGGCTGGCCAAGGGTGCAGCAAAATTTGTTCATTTCCATTTTTTTTTTTTTTTTTCATCCACCTAAAAACAAGGCAACATTTACTCAACTTAAACTACATTTTTATATCACACATTCAAGCAGAAATAAGCAATTAACCTTGAAATCACCCTATTAAAAACCCTGTAAACGATGCTGTTACTGTATGCCATAGGTGATTAACTTTAAATCCCCTCCAATTCCACTTGGGTATAAGTAGCAGCACAGTCTCTCACGGCTGCTAGCAGCGCTGTATAGTCTTGTAAATCCGGCTTCAACCGATGCAACCAAACTTACTCGAGTAGAATCATTTTTAATTAACTGTATGAGCGCAGGTCAGGGCGTGGGCCTCTGTGAGGAATCTCATTTTTAGAACAGAGGGATCGTTATTCACATGGAGGCTCGGTGCTTGCTACCAAGGCAGTTGGTGCTCACAACTATTGGCATCGACTTCAGTTCAAATGGGTTTAATTAAATTAGATTTTTATTTAAGATTTCTTAAATTAATGGTGACCTTGAAGTTAAAGTCACCATAATGTAACTGCTGGCTTGGCTCCTAAGTAAACTGAGGTACTTAAATAATTTAACCTCGTCTAAATGTGGCGAGTTCTTTTGCAATTTAAGCTTCTTTGAGTGTTTCTTTACTTTATACATGGGGGGGGGGGCAGCATATGCTGACAGCGGGGACAGCATATACGCGGCTGTGCACGCACACTTGTTTAGAGTCTTGGTGACCTCTCTGTGCATAGTTTTGTTTTTAGCAAGAGTTGCAAGACGTTCTCAGTGTTTTCACTTGTTTTAACCTTTACCGTTTATTCACATCATCACGATTTCTTCTGTCCTCTACCTGGCATGCAGCAACATGGAAGTAGAGATGGACACTGGTAAGTGATGTGACAAGTGAGTTCTTGTTTGGTTCTGCATGTTGCATGAAACCTTGTGTTTAGAACAGCAGTAATTCCTGGACATTACCGTTCCATCATCATGAGATCATCTAAACCAGTTGTTTAAGCACTGAGCCCTTCGAGCGAAACTACTGGCATCTGTATATGGACAAAGCCACATTTTAGTTATTTTCCCTATATCTGTATATATGTTTTGACTGTAAACAAAGCAGGCCAGCTACATTGTTCTTTCTGTGCTCAGGTTGTCATTCGATTCTGTTTTTTTTTTTTTTTTATAAGGGACTTCATAGTTATTGTAATTCTCCACCTGTCTGCCTCTGATGGCTCTTCACATTGCACACTCTGTGTGTTTGCCCTTCCACTCATTCACTGTCAGTCCATCACACGAATCAACATCCTCTTTGTGCCCTTGCTACACTTCATCCTTTCTCCTCTCCTGTTTGCATTTCCTGTGAACCCTTTTCTTTTTCTGTCTCTGTCAGACTGGCCGAGTCCCGCTCCGAACCCGTCTCTGACGATGCAGCTCTGAGTCCCCAGGAGGTCTCCACTGTGGATCTGTTGTCTATCTGCAACAATGAGTTTGAATAACACCCTGGCAACAACTGCCCAATTTACAGCACCACAAAAAATTTGACAGAATTCATACCACAGTCTCCAAGACCAGATAAAAAAACAAACAAAAACCCCCCTTAAAAATCTAACACACACACACACACACACACACACACACACACACACACACACACACACACACACACAAAAAACGGCATACAGCAACTGAACAGACAGGAAAACATATCACGCTCCCTGGTGCACAACCTGAATCAGAGAGGCTCTGTTTGATATTCTGTGGCTGCTGCATAGAAGCCAGGATGAATACCCTGATATTATAAACTGCTATTTCTGTGAATGCCTGCCATTCAACACACACACTCCACTCAGTGTAAACAGCCATCTCCTGCCATATTCAAACATTCACAAACTGCCAGATGATAGATGGAAGGAAAGATGTCACATGCACAGCGAGCAAAAATTATATATTTCTACTCAAGAAGTTCCCACAGAAGATCACAGGCTGAATAATGTACCAAGTTTGGACTGTGTCTCCTTGTAATCAAAACTTGTAAAAAAAGAAAACAACAAAGAAACACCTTCACGTGTGGATTCTACTTGTAAATTCTGAGGATTGCACAACGGTTTACTTTGTATCAAGAAGTGTGTGTATATACGGCTGCCGTCGCTCTCTGGAAATGTGAAAAATCTCTGATCCTCTTGTTTGTCTGGTGGAGCAACAGATGCCAGTCTCTTCAGTCACTGGAAGAAGTCCAGCTTTAGAAAACATCATCAGACGCTGGTGTGAATGTTCTGTCGTGATACTGAGTGAATTATATATTCCTCATTCAGTTTGTGGTGCTGATTGATCCACTTCCGCTTTGGAGAATTAAATGGCATGCGATATAGTAGTTTAGACGTTCAGGCATATGCAACATAAATATATGTGGTAACAAATGCCACAGTCATGAGTCATGCAGTTAACATGTACAGAGTGGAGTGCAGTGTTTATATTTTATTTCCAACAAATCAAGCATAAGCTTGGTGTTTTTCTTTGGCCAGAAATTCCCAACCCAAAAACGCCTGATGTGGTTGAAAGAAAGCTTTCAACCACATCTTGTGGCCTTCCTTAGCAGATGGAGTTGCTCAGTTATCATGGAGATGGTTTGTTGCATAACAGGTAGTTGAATGGGGTGAGTGGGGGGTTAATAAGCAATAGAGATAAATTATCTGAAGACAGAAATTAGTTTCCCTTTCTTTTCAACCTCCTGTTCTCACGAGACCTAAATTCCATACATAGGTCATGTGATAACGAAATCATCTTCATGACAACTGAGTTACTTTATCTGCTGAGCAGGGACACGAGTTGTTGCTAGAGCTTCAGAAACATCAAGTAAGTGGGACTTGCGTTAGATATTTTTAGCCAAACTACTTTTTTTTTTTTTTTAGGTCAAGAATTAAGCTCCAAGCTAAAACTAAAAACAGTGTTTTTTTTTTTAATTCAGTCTCTTTACAGGGTTTAAAGTTGTGCATTCAAGTGAACTAGAGCTTAGGGACCCTGAGCCATGCAGTTCACAAACTACAGTTTGACACCTAAAGCGATTAAATGTTGCACATAAAGTTTGCTGACTCAGAAGAGACAGATTATAAAAACAGTGATCAGAATTGAAGCAAAAGAGGCAGAGATGATGATATTCCCTAGTTGGAGCCAAGCTCCAAAAATCCTGGATCCTACTATACCCATAATGCAATGCAAGACCCCACCTCCCAGGATCAAACACCAATCTCTTTATGACCAGAGTCTTTGCAATAAAAGTTTTGTAGTCTCCGAATCCAAGTCGGGATAACTCTGATGACATCACTATGACATCATCAGGGTCAGGACGACATTATACAACAATAAGCTGAACTTGATGTTTACCTGGTTTTAAAAATCTAATTCCAACACACAACCTTACTGCTGTGGATGAATCGGTCATCAGGATTAATGACCCGCTGGTAACTTGCTGACTTTATGTCATTGTCAATAGGATGTTTGCAATAGAAAGAAAACCCAATCTTCATCACTAAACATAACAGCAAATTTCAGTGCTGTCTCAGTTCAATGTGACATACTGTAACTCTTCATCCGTTCCGCTGTCACACATTCAGCTGTTGTGAGAAGAATAGCAATGATGTAAGGTTATGAGGACAATTGTAAGGCAAGGCTATTAGAGTAAAGAAACCTATTTCCATATGCTGTATTTTTTCATTGTCAAAGCTGTGTAATTTATGTATGCCTATTGTAACATTATATATGAAGTAGGATGACTAGAATCAGGGCTTCACAAAAGTTGTTTTTAAAAAAAAAAAAAGAAAAAAAAAGAAAAAAGATCACTCTTGTTGAGATGTGAATGTGTAGATGCTTGTATGTTTTGCGTTAGGTTAGACAATTTATACAAATGTAATCTTATGTGGTTTTTATTACTGCAGGAATTGCTTTATTTTTTCAAAATAGCCATTAGCAACTCATGAACAGTATACAAGTCACAAAACAATGATCCTGTTCTCAAGTCGGTAATCACCTCTTACACTCACAGATGCAGTTCACATTTTCATCTCTTAACTGCCGCCTGTGCAGTAGAACATGTCCTTTGTCCCAAATCTTATTACAGAGAGATTGTTGTTCTGCACAGACTCTGCAAATTATTTTTATCCACCACTTAGATGACGTTCTCCATCAAGAGGATATTATATTGTGCCCCCAGTCTGGCTGAAGTGGTCTGTCTCTCTGTATTCAGGGCATCATGACAGAATAATTGTGACGGCGAGAGGTAGCAGGGGCCCTGTGTTGTTGTCATGACACCCGCTGCAGTATAATTGGATGGCTTATCAGGTTATGCCATGAAGCTTAATTGCATTGTTTCATTCCTGACTGGCTGAAAATACCAGCTCTATTGCATTTTTGAAAGAAAGCTCTGTGTTTTGTTTGGATATCATAAATAGCTGCCAGCATGTCTGTGGATGATCTGTTGAGCCATGTTTGCTTTTGAGTATTGGCTGTCAAGTTCAAGGTTAAGCAGGATGCACTGTCCGAACACCAATTTAGTCATTTTATCTTTCTCTCCAACATCTTTCCTCTTAGAAATGATTTCTGAAACATTTTCTATCCTGTCATCTCCATCATCGACTGACTGATTGATTCGTGTGCGGGTGCCTCAGTATTCGCTGATTCAGAGCTATTGGGTGATATTCGGAGATGGGCTGTTGTCCAGGAACTCTCCGACTCAGAATTGGTTTTCAATAATGACAACCAACAAACAAGAGTTTTGACCATTTTTTTCACCACAAGCTGAATTATTATCAAGCGTATGAAAATCAATTGGACAATGTGATCTATAATTGGCACTTTTAGATATTACACTTACACTAGATACAGCTTTCAACCAGTTCTTGTCCCCTGTAATTGATTTTCAAACAAAAACGCAGTGTAATTTAATTTGATTTTGGAGCCAAGCTCGTCCGGATCACTTTGGATCCTTTGAAAATTGAACAAAAGCCTTGTATAAATTATTTAATGGCACAGATCTCTAAGAGTTTTCTTTCATGTAGCGAGTGTAGAACATTGACGTGGGCGGGCACCCAGCAAATCTTGAATGGATGCTCTTTGGCACAGCTGAGAGTTTTCTGTGCAGGAGGGGGGCAGACCTGCACTTGGAGGTATAACATGCCAATTTGAGTTGAGAGTGCACTGAATACAAATCACCCTGTGAGGCTCTGAGGCCTGAAAACATTTAAGGCTTGTAAAAAAAAAAAAAAAAAAAAACAAGAAAATCTTCAACCGAAAAAAGGGGAGAATTTTCAGATAAGCTATTATTAAAACCCAAAATGAACCACTGACGTTTACAGTATCGGTTTACTTTTCAAAGACGGTGCTTATTTTCTATCTATGCAATCAGTGGGTTTCCAACCGTGTTGTGATATGATGATGAATAAACCACAAGCAGTTGTCCTAAACTGTGTAAAGATTTGTACAGAATTTGGTAACTGTTATGGTTTGTTACATATTTATGCATAATAAATGACTTTGTACAAATATTTCATTGCATTGAACCTTTTTGTTTTATAAAATGCAACCTATATCAAAGCTTTTTTCTTCCTTGCAATTCGATTACAAAGTTACAAACCATTTACAAAAAGGAACCAATGAGACGGCTCCGCGTGCAGACACCGGAGCCAAAATCAAACGTTCAGTGTGTGAGCTTTTTCAGTCTTTCTGTTGACGTGTTCAGAACATTTGACTCAAAACATGAACTTGAATCCACACTGTTTTCCACTCAGACATTTTTCCAGCTCGCTGTGGTCGATCAAAAGCAAGGACGTTCTCTTGTTTGGCTTGTCTGACTGACACAATAACATCGATGCGTCTATTCAGCCCTCTGCTCTTGCCTGATTGAAAAGTTCAATAAAGCATAGCAGGTTCAGGCAATAAAAAATCTCAACTTGAGTTCTGCTGTAAGAATTTACATATTTATACACCTGATATAATATTTGCACCTTGACAGCTGTAATACTGTCTGTGGGTTAGATTGCAGTATGTTTTATGTGGCAGGCGGAGAACAGTGATGCATGTCATCTACAGTAAAGAGTATGTCACAGTCTTTTTCAGTGAATGGACTCAGGTGTCATCACTTGACCTAAGTGGTATTGTTGTGAATGGCCTTCTCTGGCCTTCCACTGGCTCCTGATCATTGTCTTTGACTTCTTCCGGTTTTGGTCTGATGTTCACATGTAACTGTAATTAACATTTGATTGTGATTATTTAGAGGAAATTTATCCATGAGAAGGAAGTCGTGTGAGAAAATCAGGACTCATGTTTTACTCTTTTCCACTGGGACCCAAGTGAGTTACACCTTGAAAACGTGCTTTAAAGCATGAATATGTGTTTACAAGTGCACCGGGAGCACTTCGTTGAGAAGCTGTGATTCGGATGATTTTTTTTTTTTTTAGTCTGTTTGTAGAAGCAAAAATCAGTTTAATTTCTACAGCCATGGATGCTGCATCGTGACGGGGTGCCTCCAATGTTGTTGTCAGACTGTGCAGAACTAACAGCGGGGGGAGAAAGAAACAGCTCTGCTACACAGAGTGGGTTTGAAAAGCACCTGCAAAGATCACTCTCAGGTCTCGGACGTCAGTAATTTCAGGGTTACAGATGCTTAGTATCCAGCCGTCCCTTGGGTGGATGTTTAGGAGCAAATAGCATTTTTCACATTAACCAACCTGACCACTTTAATCCACTTGTAATCCGTTAGTGAGTTGGAGCCTCAGCTGCACTTTAAAGATCACTCTGACTTTGAAAGTTTGTTACACAAGCCAGAAAGCTCAACGGGACCACCCTCTGTTGTACCAGAAAGCACAGGCTGTGGGCGAACGACGACCGCGTGGGCCTGTCCACAGACACAAGATCAGCCCACAGTGAGCAGCAATGCAGAGCTGTGTGGTGCTTTGACATTAACACAGACCTCAATGGAGACGGAGAAGCTTAATGTGGTGTTATTTCGTGTGCTGCATCGGCGACGACAGCTTTTGTACCGCTTGTAAGCTGCGTCTTTGAACTGTGGTGTTAACCTTTGTCGGTGACACCTTCACAATCCTAGGTTTGAAAAGGCTGTTGGATATTGGCTTTATTCTGATCAGTACACTAGATCTACCAGAGACGCTGAGTCAGTGACAAGACTGTGTCTGCTTCTCTCCACATGAAATGCTTTTTGCTCTCTTCGCTGATCTCTGACAGATCTGAGCTCACCGCAGACAGACTACCTGCGTGTCATGCCAGCAGAGTCTGTGGCCGCCAGTTAAGCCCTGTTGTGGCGGAAAACTGGAGAGAAATAAAAAAATAAAATAAAATAAATGTTATGAAGTGCTGGAATGATGAAATAAGAATAAGAGGAAGAATAATGGGAAGGATTTTCTGTTGTGGCAGCAGTGGACGCTGCAGTAAAAAGCAGCAACAACCTGAACCACCTCTGGCCCGAGACATTAAATGTAGGTCAGATAAAATGGAAAAAAAAAAATCAAAGCCTCCTTATATGATCTCATATATTTTCCCATTAGAAACTATAGACTTTATAAATCACCAAATGATAAATCAGGAATTCTTGTTTAATTTTGGGGCAATATGTTCATTCATAATGTCTAATTTGTCCACGGTGTCCTGGGATCTACAAATGAACAGCTCATTTAGTATTCATAAGTGTGTAATTAATTGCTAATTAGCTATTTAACACAATTTTGAAATGCCTAATTAGCTACTGATAAGGTGTCCCGCACTTCCCTAACGGCTCAATACTATGTTGTTAATGGTTGCACCGTTTGATATTGAGAATCTATTGAAAGTGGCTGATGAAGGTCAAATATACTGGCTTTTTAACCATGGCAGCACATGGAGAGCAGTAACCTTCAGGTGCTGTAGATGTTTTCCACTGCGGTTGCAGGTATTAATGTGCAGGTTATTTAGTACATACGTAGCTGTGAACCAGGCGAGGTCTAGTTTCTGTGCCATGGGATATTTTTCATTCACAACAGGGAATGGGATAAATGGCTACATTTATAAAAACGGGATTCTAGGACTCGGTAGCACCAGTGTTCAACTTGAACAAACCTTTGAATCATCTATATTTCTGCTCCATTATCCAGGCAGAAATACATGAAGTACAGAGGAGGCTGTTGATACTGTTGTACATGGAAACATGGGACCAATAATGAAAGTAAGCTCCTATGGAAACCCTATATGTATTTATAGACACGGCATATACGTGGGCCTAGATCTCTGAATCACATCTAAAATCTAACAAAAGCTAAATTTAGCCAGAACAACAGCTAATAAATCATCTGAGCAACTAATGGAAAGAAGTGTGCAGCGCTGCTACACTGAGACTGAGTAAGGACGGAGAGTAACATTACCAATTAATCCCTAAGAAGCAGTGATTACTTCCTATTTTAAGATGAGCTGTATTCTTAGATACTTCAATGTAATTACATTTTTGATTAGGAACGTTCTAGTTTAAAGACCAGGTAAAATGGCTTATTAAACTAGTTCTGTAAAGTACTGCAGGAGACAGTTCCCGCTCGTCATGGATGAATGTACCCGTTGTTGGTCAGATAACTGCTGGTTTTTAGATTTTACGACTGCCCTGTAGTTATTGATGGAGGTTGTATTATTGAGAAAAGTGAGCATACGGACTCTGTAGCTTCATACAAACATGTTTGTTATCACTGAACTGTGGGGAAACACTGAAATCTGTGATCAGCTCCACTCATAAACTTCCACTGATCTTTATCCTGGTAAAATCACATTGCAGCTCCAACACAGCTACTCATTAAGCTGACTTGAGAGCCAGCTCTTGAATTGAAGGCCTTTTAGCAAAAGTTTTATCTCCTCAAAAAATCCCTGCCAGTGATCCCTTACATCAAATCACAATCCCAGTTGTATCAGGTTTCCCCTGTGGTCTATGGCTCAGGAAACAGGATTTATGCTAGAGTACGAACCTGAACTCAGGATCCTCATATCGTAATGTGGACATATATTAAAAGTTGAGTTCTGAAGAAGTTGCACAAATGCACTAAAAAGGGTAGCGGTTGGGGACATTTCGTAAAAATATATGGCGCTTTTATTGTTGCCATAAATTCATCAGATAAATCTTTCGTGTCACGTGCACAAAATATGTTTTGAGTAACATGGTGGAAGCTTTTTTACATCAGAATGATGGAAGTGAGTTTACAATGATTTTAACTGCCAAATATTTTTTCCTAATTAATTTGTAGCACTAGGAAATGACTTCCTGCATTATGCTTTTTATGATGCGACTTGGCAATCGCTTTGTGCATGGCGTGCAGTTTCCTGCTATAAGTCTTGGCCTCCACTTAGTGTACAAAATGCACCTTTGTAAAACTCGATGAGCAGTCTGATGTGCATGACGTGCACAATGGAGATGATTTATGTGTCTCAATGAGAGGAACTCCATTACATTAGCTGCAACTTCGTAATGGGACATTTAAAAGAAGGTTTATTTTACACTTCAGGTTATACAATTGTCAGGAAATGTACAAGATGTAAAATGAAAGACCGGTGTTCTGCTCTACAAGCAGGTAAAATAGAAGAAAACATTAACAGCTTCACAGTACAGCAATGATGTTTATTTGTACATTTTTGGCATCTAACTTAGATCGCACATCAAATGCTATTCTACAGGCAAATGACCTGCATGCAACTTCATTTATTAAATGAATGAAATATGTACACGTGTTTGTTATGTATGAAATATGAAAAAATACAATGTAATCCAGAAAATGTTATTTTAATTTAAATAATAGGAAAAACTAAAGAAAGGAAGTGGTTGTAGTTCTTACAAATGAGTTTCTGATGCATGTGTTTAATTTCTCTCGTTATTAAAAATCTGGCCACAGCAGTGAGGCAATAATATACATGTGTGATCAGGCAGTATATTAATACTATATGCAATGGAAAGATGTTTTGATTGATGATTTATATAGAGTGGAGTTGTGTGTGGTGACACGGATCTCATTGCACATGCCAATATCAAAAATACGCTGCGTGTTTAAAGCCATGAAGACAGGCCTCCCAGAGATGATTAAGTTGTATTGTGTGTTTTGTATTGCAATAACATACCAAGCACCTGGCAACGACATCAATGTTAACTGCACCATGGGTTAACATTCATTCATGTACTGTAGGTTTCTGCTAGCTACTGTACGGTGTGTGTCTGTGTGCAGGGTTGTGTAGGTTTGTATAGGGTTTGCTGGGTGGGGTTCAGAGTGTGTATCTGTAGTTCAGTGTTGTGTTTTCCTACAAATACTTTGTGCATGCACGTGTCTCTTTTGTAAGACAGTCTTGGCCAACCTTATTCACTAATGATGAGTCACAGAAACTTTGTGTTTTTCGCTTTTTTTTTTTTTTTCACGCATCAGTGAGAAAGGTTGAAAATGCATTGATGGTAGAAGAGAGAGGAATTTAATCTGGCGTTCCTTCCTCTCAGACTTCAATGATGTTGATAGACGGCACAGAGGGATGAAACTGCAACAGACAAGAAAAAGAAAAATCACCACTGCTGTTTTAGTTTTTCTTGAATGCTAAAGAAATACTTTGATCATAGGAGACAAATGCTCTGCCTCTTGCCGATATGAACCCAGGTAGTAGTATTTAAATGCTGGAAGACTTCAACCACTGCGAGATTTTAGTATGGAAAAACACAAATAAAGAGGTGTATATATTGTAGCGTTTATTGTACAGTATGTTGTTCTTATTTTGGTTAATATGCTGCAAGCTAATACTGATCTCAAGTGACTAATTCTCCAAATCAACATCAAAATTAACAATCTTTTTTTCCCAATTGGATTGACCCAATTCCCAACGGACTGTTTGTACATGAAATTAGTAGAATTCAAAAAGTTCTAATTTACAAATTTATCAGATTCAGAGTAGATGTCAATTGAGAGATTTTTCAAGCGTTTATTTCCCAGTTACTGTATAGTACATTATTTTCCCAAGCCTTTCAGCTTTTTAGCTTTTCATTCAATTTTGTATTGAAATTGACAAAAATGTGGCCCTGTCTCCACACATCCACTCATCTTCAGCGTTCAGATGGTGAGCATGTGGTCGTTCTGTCAGCTATAGACACCTACAGTATTGACTGAGGGAGAGTCCTCATCTTAATGTCGCTGACAGAAACCTTACATCACCATCTGACCACCTAATGAGGACTGGAACAAGAGATAAGCCAGTGCGGTGAAAAATCTTACAACGGCTGGCCATCAGCTAATTTAAAAGAGAGAACTCAATATGTTGCTACGTTAAATCTGAGTCAACGCTCACAACGCAAAAGACCTCGATTATCGATCGGTCATGCGTATATCTGTCTGCTGCGCTCTGGCACTTTTTAAAAGGAAGGTCTAACACGCTCAAAGCTCCTTCGATTTTACTAGATTTGACATTTTTCACTGCAGGGACTTCTCGGTTCTTTCACTGGCCACTGATCTGCCCAGGGTTTCAACCTTAAAACCAAACTCTGTATTCTTACAATGCAGCAGTTATGTCCCACTGTGTTTTCTGTGACAAATGTGCTGCTTTTATGTATTTTGTAATCATCTATATTTAAGGTATTTTTGACAGGGAAGCTTAACAACTAAGCTATATGGTCAAGATGTCTTCCAGCAACAGTCCTGTCTATGTAAAGATGAATGCAAGCATTAAATATAATGAGTAAACAGTTTTGTGTACAAGTTATGTACCGGAGTGGCAGGTGTTTATACATAGCATGGTTTAGAGTAGATTTATGTTACTGTGAATGATTCCAAAAACATTTAAACAAATTAAAAATCAAGCTTTTATTTTTTTTTATTTCTAATGTTTTATTTACCAGTAATAAGAATAAACATCTATTTCCCTTGGTTTGACAAAATATTTTCGAATTAAACAGAAATAAGCATTCTCTCTTTTTTGCCTCCACATGCAAGCTCTATTTGCTAATCAAATTAATGTCCATTTATGTTTTGCATTTTAATCATGGGGATGGCTGCTTGCTGTTAATCTGTTTTTATTGGAGAGTTTGTGGAGGAGTAAAGCACTGGAGAGCAGGTACTGCGAGGTTCATCCTGAGTCAGGAGAGGTATATGTCGACCTAGGCGTGAGGGCAATGCAACATACTGACCATTATTCCTTAAAAGGCTTTTTTTAATCTAGCTGGCAGCAGCATCATGCAGCGGAGTGAATCCCGTTGAAACAAAATTGATTTGCAGCATATATCAGACATCCTCAGAATGTCACCGAGCATTTACTGGGCAATATTTGCATCACTGATCAAGCGTCATCTCTCAGATGTACCAGAATTTTCAGAACCACAGTAATAAGGTTAATATCCAGCATAAGCAAGTTTGCAGTTATGAATTGCCAAAGAGGTGGACACTTCATGGCAGCATGAGGGGGCTGAGCACATAGATGAGGTTACATTAATGCTATTATTCAGTGGAGGAAATTGATTCTGCTGCAAAGCGTGTTTAAAAACCAGCACAGTAAACTGTAGAGCTGAGAGCCAGACATCATCAGTACTTCGCTGTGCACATCCTTCAACACATGAGACACCTTAAACACATCTACAGGCGGTAGCAGAACTGCTGTCTGTATAGAGAGACTCTGCTCTGTGTCGTTCTCACTCACCTTGCTCCTCAGCAGTCCTCCGCTGTGATGCTCCGGCGTGCTCCTCTCAGACGACGGCTTGGCCTTCTCCTTATTGTTGCTGGAGTCGTTGTCCTTGATGATGTCATACTGCCGGCAGAACAGGGCAATAACAGCTGCCAGGAGGTGAGAGACGGACACACATGCAGCACACACACACACACACACACACAAAAAGGAGGATAGGAATTCAGTCATAAGGCGGCATCTGTCACTCACAGACATGTCACCACTTCTTCTAGCTGAGCACGTTGAAAGGCCATGTGGATAATGGAATTCTGCTCCCAAGGGAGAGCGATGGCAGAGCCCTTATCTGAAAGTTTAGAAGACAGTAATTCTCCCTGGAGTTTACTTTGTTGCATTTTTGCAGTCTACCAGATGCAGTTCAGCCTCCAAGTTTGAATGCGCACCGTATGCTCACAATAAGCTTCCTTGCTTCGCTGAGGTTATGAATTTCTATGAGAACGCTATCATTAAATATTCAGGAACTGATATACAGTTCTAATGAGAGCTAAGGAGCTGTGAGAAATACTCAGAAATATAGACGTGATTCATTTAATTTACAAATGATTTTTAATGCATCATGTAAGCACTCTGCAATATTGCAGCTATATGTCATTTGCAGTGTAACCGAGAGATGCTAATGGAAGCCAGGTCCACATTTGCACTCATATGTATCACGGTAAAATTACAGCAGTATTTGTGTAATTGTAAAGTGATTTGTCTGCGTTTAAACAGTTTGTTGTGATGTCGTATTAAAGTGCGAACAAATTAAACTGACACTTTCCTCCAGGATATCAGCACAAATTGGACAGCTCTGCAAATC
The DNA here is from genome assembly GCF_002814215.2 of Seriola lalandi dorsalis. NCBI lineage: Eukaryota > Metazoa > Chordata > Actinopteri > Carangiformes > Carangidae > Seriola > Seriola lalandi. Next base: position 73,236 of record NW_019524770.1, read on the forward strand.
ATACTCATGTCTTTTAAGGTCTTCGCTACATTTTGAGCACTTTTTTTAACCAACAGCCACTTACGATACAGAGATGTGGCTTAATATAGAGATGAGATTGCATCATGTTATAGCAATTACCTAATTACTCTATAATTCAATTCACTTTTCCAGACCGAGACTAAGCAACGGAAAGTAACAGATAAGGATAAAAGATGAAAGACGAAAGGGTATAGAAATCAGAACAGAAAAGAACAAATAAGCGATTGAATACAGAAATAAACCAACTATATATAACGGATTATGAATGCCTGTTAAAATGCAGGAAATAAGGTAAAGCTAAATTTAAACTTGAGTGGCTGCAAATGAGCAGTGGGTTATGAAAAAAAACACATTATTTTCATACTTTCACTCCCACTCTTCACTGCCTCTGCATTACTTTGGTTTCTCTCATTAGTATTATTTAATATCTCACTCAGGGGCTCAGGGGTGGGAAATCCTGCTCCTGGCTGCCTGTCAGTTATGCCACTTCTCATTGTGCCTCAACACTTCATTAATCAGCACACTTCCTCAGAGGAGGAGAAGCTCATTCTCGGATGAAGAGCTTAGATACAGAGGATGCTCAGAACAGCGTGATGTTGGTTTGACATTGCTGTTGTGAAACAGCCTTCAAGGGGACGAGATGTTCAGAGTTGTCAGATTTGTTTCTGCGTGTTTCACAGGTTTTTGGACTATAATTGTTCTGGATGAGTGTCCATTGATTAGTGGTTTATTGATGGGTGTGTCAATGTACTGATGCATAGCTACAAGATAATGTACAGAGTGAAACCTCTGTCAGGTTTGGGCCATTAGTCTTCATCATTGAGGCTGACAATAATTGTTAACACGTTGCAGTTCCAGTCCAGTTATCTTTTTGCTTATTAAGCAGGATTTTAATTTCACTATTTCACTATTGACAACAGCCTCTCAATAACATCTGATGCTTGGCATTGGATTTATCGATATTAGACTTTATTGACTATACAGTTTAAGTAATAACTACTAAAAGATCAAAGATACGTGTTACTGTGTCGCCCTGAAGGACTAGGAACTCATAGTTGCAGATCAAACATTAATCAGGTGCTTAAGCTGAGTACTGATGACATTTTGATGACATGACAATTATTCTATCAGTGTGGTAATATTAAAAACACTGATATTGAATGAAATCTAGTCACATGAACATGTAGACTTAAGTATTTGTCTAGAAGATTAAATATTCACAAAAAACACAAATACAGAAATTACTGTTGAATTTTTTGGCAGAAAATGTTATCTTCAAGTAGGACATTCAGTGCTCACTTTAAAAAGCTGATTGAGAAAATAGGTTTTCAGGGCCTTTAAAGTGTTTTTTTCTGATTTAGTGAATTGTGAAGTGAATACTGAATTGATTCCTGTATTCACCAAATTGATAATAACCAATACACATTCTAAAAACTTACCAGCCCACATGACCAAGACCACCACAATGATGATCATCTCTCCTGTTTGTAGATGCCGTGACTTATCCAGGCCTTGCACAGTTGGGTCATCTAGGAGAGAGGAAATATAGGGCATTGGCAGTAAATTCAAACTTCTGAACACTAAATACTGAATACAAATAACTTGTATAACTTGTAACTCAAATATTTAAATGCACATCAACAGAACGACATCACAAATAAAGGCCTCAAACATGATTATAGAGTTAATATAACACCCATGTGTCTCAGTATGAGCTGAACATTTTAACCCTCACAAAGGTTAAAAATGCTGTTTCCAGAGCTATTTCACTGGATTTTGAAACTAAGAATTGACACTATGTTTATCTCATGGAAGTTACGCCATTTAACAAAAACTGTAATAGTCAGTGGTAGGCATTACCACATATCAATCTCTCGTAGCATTAATCCTCCTCTAAGTGGATTGACTATGGGCCTATTTCCACTCTCCAAACTATCTCTTAACCCGCATGGATGGAACTCTTCCAGCGCACCACTCTTCCCAATTGCCTCATTTAGTGAATCAAGTTGTCAAGAAAGTGGCCCCGAATGCCAGACTGTCAGCTCTCTTCACATGATAGCAATTATAGAGTGGGGTTAGTTGTATTGCCATGTTTTGTAGTCTTGGTAGTAGCATGGATGGGCATCTGAGTGGAGATAGGGAACGGGTACATGTACACAAATTTGGTAGTTTAAAAGGACCTCGAATCAAAGAGAAGTGCTTGATGCTAAGACTTTTGTAACATGGTGGGCGCTACTTGTAATCTCAACTTGGAAGTTAGTAAAAAAGATCAGTGGAGGAAACTATGTTGACCACCGTAGATATCTTTATGTATTAAAGGAAAAATGTGTCGCTTTGCTTATTTTCATTATTGTAGCCATTCTGACTATGGTTAACGTTAACATGGCACGAACCACCACTGTTGTAGAGAGCCGGGAAACACACAAAAAATGTATATAAGGGTCAGCAGCACGAGTTTCGAAACATACTTACATACATACAACGTGTTTAAGTCTGACTGAACCTGATCTAAACCTAAACCTACCTACCTAACAGTGTGGGATCTACTTCCAGTACAACTTAGCGGCTAACAAAGTTATAGTTCACAGTAGAGGGATACTTCGTGATAGTAGCACGTATGTTTGTTGACAGGGCAAAACATCAGCAATAAACCTACGCACAACTGCTAAAATCATGACATCCACTTGATTTGGCTAACTCAGGCTGTTCCACATTAGCATATGGTTAGCATATCGCTTCATGGCCAGTATGGAGAGGAAGACACATTTAAACAGGATTTAAAAGAGTAAAATAAAATAGACAATAAAAATCAACTTTAATAGAATGAAACAGATACAACATGCAGCACAATGAAAATTACAGTGCAGTTACAATATGGTGCAAGATATGAATAGTCCCAAATAACTCTTTTAACCTACACGTGGCATGTTCTCTTAGTGTTGTATCAAGATACAGTACACTTGAAAAAATTTCAGCCAGTCCTTTAAGAGCCTCATCTACAATTCACCTACATCATCTTCTGTATCTTCCCATGGTAGGGTGAGCTCTACAGAGTCGATATCAGACTGCACATTACTCTTAAATGCCATTTCAAGACTCAGGTCAGTGCTAAGCATGACTGTGAGTTGTTCTCCAGTTTATTACACCCACATCTCCTCCATCTGTCTGAACCCAAGCAGCCCAATAATCAAACATAATAAAAAATAGTTCAATTCATTTTGATTTTCTCAGCAAGTCAAAATCTAAAGACTGGAAGACTGGATTTATACCCTGACATGTTATTTCTGAAAACAGAGCTGGGTCCAAGCCTATAGAAACTACTGGTAGAAGTGTTGGGATGATGACAGCACATCAAAGGCAGTTTCGGTAATGGATGTAATCTGTGAGGCTTGTAGATTCTGCAGGACTTGCCAACTGAACATCTTGTTCTTGTTTACAGTTTTCCAGTCCACCTAATGATCTCACTTAACTTGAAAAAGTGCTGTGGTACAAGCATATTGTGTAAAATGCTGATACACAGTGTGTATACGTGCATATTTGATGCAGCAGGTTTCAAACCACAGAGTGAGTTAACACAATTTCCAGATGACCTGAATAACATGTCCTGCTGCTGTTTCATACATATTTCATGTTGGCACCACACTCAAATATGCTGTGTGATTCTTTGCTAGAGATTCACACAGTCGCTCCAATACACCAAAGAGTTTGTGTTGAGATTATTAGTCGACCTTCCTTCGACTCACTCTAAATCCCTTGATGTTGTGTGCGGCTGTGAACTGTGTCAGGAAACCATGTAGCAACACACCTGGGCTGTGCTATACTGGTCTCACATGCAACAGCTGGTTTATTCTTGCATTATGTTTCCTTGAAACAATTCATTACACTGAAAGTTTTACTGCCAGCTTACAAATGTGAGTTAATTAAACTATATTTGAATAATTAGCTCAAAGAAAGCATAGAACCAACTGAATTAAGTTCACTAATGCTGACTAAATGAATTTAATAGATTTAAGAGATTAACTTCTCGAATCAGTCACACTGACAAACGTTACAGTCAAATTTATTTTAATTTACATTTTTCTAAGTTTGATGAGTCAGTTCTTCATTTTACACAAAGACCTTTAAGCTGTGGCTGCCACTTTTGCACCAGAGTTTGTACAGCTCTTGGTGAGTAAAGGAACAGGAACAGTTCTAATATCACCACTTGCCTACTGTTGGTAAATCATTGTGCTGAAAACTTATATCTCTATAAACCATTAACTAAATATGGAGGTAAAATGATGCATCTGTTAACCTTAAAAGAATACGTAGTAGGGAGATAACAGTGTGCAGCACACCTTTGTCTCAGTGCTGGTAATGGGAGCCTACTGTAGATGTAACTTCTGACTCAGCAAAGACAGCTTGGCATGTCTTTGAAGTATCACACAGTAATTGTGTCTAAGGGGACCACCTACCCAGTTAGGTTTGACTGCTCAAGGCATCCATCCTTTGAAAATGTTATTATTTTGCTCTCCTGTGTGAAGCAGTTTGACAGCTTGGTGGCAGCAGGTAACATTTTCATCAGGGTCATGTGGTTGGTTGGGGAATTATTTGTATAACATATTTGAGTATTTTTTAACTGTGGCATTACTGTTCATGCTAACAAAGGCAACACGTTCATTTACCCCCCTTTATCATAGATCTTAAATCTTTCACTGTAAATCCCTGTATTTCAATAAGTCAGTTCATTCTCTTTGAATTCTTGTGTTCGTTTCGCAAATTTGCAAACATACAGTAGAAACTGCTTGAATATCAATGACCTGTGCCAACATACAAGTACAATGTGCAAGTTTTGTCTGAAAGCCAGAGCCACAGCACAACATACTTCACTCTTGAAGGGCAGGCAAAGCACATACATAAATTCTCTGATTAAAAGCTTCCCATGGAACTAATGGAATGAAACAGACTTTGGAAAGACCTATTGATCCTGGAAAAAAAATCCACAGAAGCCTATTTAAATTCAAATTCTCCAGCAACACATGGCGCATATCTTGCCAGGAAATGCTTTATATGAAGTAAATGGATTCTGAATTTGGCCAGGCCAAGTATACATTAAGTGGCATATGCACTAATATGTAATCACATTATCAAAGAGAATTGCATTGAGGAAAAAAATAAAAGCATTATAGATTTATGGGTATCATGGCCCTGGCTCTTAGGAATGTCTGGTATATGCTGCAAATCAATTTAGTTTCAATAGGAGGCACTTGGCTGTGACAAAGGATTTCTGAAATGGCTCTGTGATGCTGCTGCCAGCTAGATCAGAAAGTCTTTTTAAGGGACAATGGCAGCAAGCAGCAAGAACCACAGAAAAAAATTCACATCAAATTAATGCACATTAAGGTTAATAAAGGATGTATGTTGTTATTTGCAGGAGGAAGCATTGTAAACATCCTTTCCAAGTGGGCAAAAGTTTGCTAAAAGACAGAACAGAAATTTAGATTATGGGAATAAATATTGTGGCCAAATGTTGATGACCTTGGAGCCCACTAAAGGATTATCATGTCTGTTATCTTTTTAACTTAACATTTTCTTGCTCCCTCATGGCAATAATTTGTCCCTACAGGTCTTTAATGGGCTCATTTATATTGTAATATTAAGAAGACTCAAGCCTGAACCAGGAAACTATATAATCTAATTATAGGCCATCATCACTACATCATCACAACCAGCGACCTAATTCTGGTCTTAAAATATGGGTGAACACTTGGTGAAAATTAGTCACTTCGCATCTCTGCAAAGCAGTGGAATTAGGTATATGGCACAAAAAATAACTGTTATATTGCACACTGCCTGTCTCTGCCCGTTATCTCAATGACTGCCATTGAAGCAATAATGGATATTATCTCATGTCTACAGCCTGTGAGCCTGCATGTTATGATGGTTGTATGATTGCACAGTTTGTTTGTGAAGGCCAGAATTCCCGTGCATTGACAATGCATAGGCCTATTTCTTAAATTAAGTTTTATTTATCTGCAACAATGGACTTATGCTGACACGAGGCGTCTGTATTTATTGGCCTATTCAAAGTATTCTGTCAGGTCGATGGGTGCTTTCGGAAAAGCTCTGATAATTATATTGGTTAGTCATACTGATGACTTGAATGTTGACGTGAATGCTATGCTACAAATCTCACAATGGTAATTACAGTAGGCCTAACTCCTTGATGACATAGATATGCTAAACAGGAAGGTTAGCACTTGTTTACAATTCCCAGAGTGCAAAGATTGGGCTAGCTGTCAGGCGTTGGTTGGTTTCTTTTTCTTTCTTTCTTTTGTTTGTTAAAACCCTTTCAAACTGCAGTACAGCATTGTAATTGGTGGAAGGAGCTTCAGTTTTTCATTTTTGGACAGGTAAATAATCTAAATTGTAGCTGACATTGCCCATAGCCACATAAGCTAGCAAACCGCGATTGCCATAACATTGCAATCGCTAACATCTTGGTATGCTCTCGGAGTTCATTAGTTCACACATGACTGAAATACATGGATCAAATGACAAACATTTAATGTATAAAAATGTTTTTCTTGCTCCCTCTTGCTAGATTCACTAGATTCACTCTGAGTCAGCTTGTAAACAGTTTGGATACACGTAACTATTACTTTGAATAATGTAGGTGTACCTTTCGTTTTTAGGATATGTATCCTCAGGAAGTATCTCTGAAGTACTATTTGTTTTATCTTGCTGATGTTGTAGTTTACTTGGATACTAAGGCAGCTTGTTAACTTTTAGTTTTATGGATGCACCTGTGGTTGAATTTCCCATCACGTAAGAAGAGTAAATTTGGTCACTGTGTTTGTCTTTGGAGTCATTCAATAGGGTTCTTATCTCCAATTGGTTTAATAAATAGAAGTAACAGTGCAACAGGCTATCTATTAAAGGCGTGTTAATCGCAGCTGTTATGTGTGGATTTTTCTCAGTGTGCATTGTGTGGGTCGTGTATGAACAGAGCTCAGTCCACAATAAATTTACTGACAATATCAGAGTGAAAATGTACAATGACACAGAGCCACACATGAGAAGAGAAGTTGAATAATAAGTTGACAATAGTTAAATAAAGAAATTTGATGTGATTGGATTGTGAAAATGGGGCATGAGGAGTCAGCAGTGCTGGTGTTAGATTTATGGGACGCTGACACTGATTGCCTCTCCAGTTACAAAAACAAACTCCCACAAACGAAGCTCATCCACTGAATGGGCTGTTTTTTTGACCCACTTGGCTGACTCAAGGGACCACAAATCCTGATTAATGTTGCGTAGTGAATCTTTTCTTGAAAAATTTGTAAGGCCCCGGCCATAAGTCTTTTCATGCTCAGCACTTTGCTCCAATATTGATGGTTGGTACGCTTTCTAAACTCTGTTGCTCTTACCTTCAAAAATAAGCACAGAAAATAATTTCCTGAGTATTTATTGTAGAGCGACAGGAAAGGAGTGTAATGCCAGTGTCTGTATTAGCTTAATGAACAGCACACAAGGCTCTTGTGTTGAACTTGAGCTTGAATTAGTTTCTTTCACTTTGGCTGATCTTGCCAGCTTAACTAATCGTACCCAACCTGAGTCAGCTTAAGAGAAACATTCACGATTCACTTGCGTCAGCATTTCCTGTATTCAGACCATAAAATACCAGAGGAAAAATTGTTTGATTGTAGACCAATGTCAAACCCCAGCTACCATTATTTTAATAGTTAATGTATTTGGCTCATCCCATAATCATGGCTGAACTAATGCAGAGAAGATTAGCAGTTCAGTTTCTTCTGAAATGTAGGCTCTTCCCAACTGCTTATAATAGAAAAAAAAAAAAGCTTTTTCTCTCTCTTTCCTCATCTGTGCTGTAAGAAACTCAGAGCTATACTAAACCTATTCTCTGTTGGTCACGGTCCTCATATTTCCTTCAGCCTATGAGCTGAACCCAGACACTGAGTCTGAAGTGTTTTAGAGTGTGTGTCAGAATCCTGATTAGGCACCAGAAGTGATATAGAGTTGCATAAATTCCGAGAGGAGCTTCCCTGCAGTCATGCTCGAAGAGTCTGTCAATAATGAATTGGTGTCTGGGAGAAAATAAACCTGCCAGAAGCACATAGAAACCCCCCCATCCCCACGCCCAACCTCCCAAGAGACGCTGTGAGAGGAGGCTTCAGGTTACTTGCACTTATGCGGGCACTAGCCTTTACTGTAACACATTTTCGATGTCAGGATGCTTAAAAGCATTCAACAGCCAGAAGAGGCTTCAGCACAACAGAAGGGAAAGCGTCAGTAATGGGTTGCTGCTGTCTGTGCCCTGGGAAAAAGGCATGAGGCAGATCATGTAGAATTAAAAGCAATGCGTTATGTTATGATGTTATGTAACAGCACCGTGAAAATACTAGTGCAGTGACCTGTTGTGACCTCAAGAGTGTTGTATTTTGACAAACTTAATAGCATCTTATTGACTTGAGGAGAGATTCTGAATTAATACAATACCAGGCAGTTAAATTATATATATTTTTTGTTATTATCATTATTATTATTATATAACAAAACCAATTTTTGCCTCTATTGACACAACTATATCAGGCAGATATCACTTAGCATGCAAGGTCCTCATAAGTTTGACCACAATGGCTATTTTCAGCTAGTGAAGGGATATGTCACCCAGTGCAGCCCTGTATGTTTGCTGTTTTTCATTGTCTTTAGCCATGTTAGCAGTGTTGGCCTATTGGTTTTGTCCAGGCTGTAATTTCAAAACAACTGTTGGTAGCAAGAGGATGAATCTGAATGATCTTGGTGATGTCCTGATTTTTCATCTAGTACCGGTGTACCTTGGTTTATGACCAAATACCTGCAAAACCTTATTATTATTTTTGGTGTTTTTAAAGGATTTGATGCTGACACTGAAAAGATGTTTTTGAGGGAACACAAGCACCTACCTGTTGTTGTCCCTGAAACACATCTTTTCAAATGAACTTTGCCATAGATAATTATCAGTGTGTCTCCAAGCAGCATACCTTGGTTGGAGCTGTTGGAGGGGAAGCGGTCCGATTTCTTGAGGGTGCGAAAATGGACCTTCTTGCTGGCTTGGCTTTCCCCATAGAGGCCAATCGACTGAACCTGGATGATGTAGTCTGTCTCCTCCTCCAGGTCCCAAAGAACACAAGAGCGGCTGGTGGTGTTGACCTCCCGAATGAATCGCTGCATGTGTCCGTCCTGCCTCTGGGTATTGGAAGGGCGGTAGAAAACAACAGAATGGACTGATCTATTGAGTAGACAAAATTATCAATACAGTGGCTGACGAGGTGATCAAGGTGACCAAACACAAATGTGTCCAGCTCTCTTCTGTCAAAAGTCATGTGGCATCACTTTGAGTTTCATCTTTACAAGGCAATGCCGTATCAATGATGTATCACCCTCAGACGTCATAAAAAACACTCAAAACAATCACTGTATATGGGGCATGACGATGTGAGGCAGAGGTGACCAACCAGAAAATATTCAAAGTGCTGGAGAGACATGCTGAGTACTTTATTATATTAACAGTTGGCACTTTATTTTCACCATATGGAGTCTTGACTGGAAATGGAAAAGCTGTGGAGTCAATATTCTGATTAATTTGGACTCCAAGTACTTCCAGACACAAGCTCTCAGTTTGTCTTTGACCTTTCAGAATGTTATTGGAGCAGTCGAGACCCAGAGCTGTGTGAAAATGATTCCTCCTGCTCGCATGCACTGCTCTGTTTCTTAGTGTGCTCTCTAGCCCATCTGCACTTGAAATGGCTTTGGGCCAGGTGTTATTTTATGTGTTTTTTATGGCCCTGCTTTACTGAGGGATCTGATTTAAAAAAAAAAAAAGAAAAAAAGCTTGTTAGTCACAGCAAACAATGAAAAATGTAGTGATTAAGAAGCCATATACACTCACTGCAATTACCGAACGTGTTCAAATTCAGATGCGTAACATGATGAACAGCCCTGAGGAGAAACATTTGCATGTTGTATACAGCCCATCACTCACGCCGACTCAATGGCAAAAGTTAAATGGCTGCATAATGTTTTGAGTTGCATAAAGCATAAACACGATTACAGCAGCAGATGGCATTCCATCATTCAGTGTTAGCATTCAGTGGTTTTCCTATTTTAAGCCTTTGAAATCTTTTCATCTTGGAAAATGCAGTTTGGCAGCTTCACATACTTATATGCATTCATGCTGCATCCTTGTTTTCTCTTGACAAATCGACCATGCCAAGTTTTATTCTAACTCCAGACTTGAAGGCAAGATTTAGTCAGCTTTTCTCCATGCTGAGCAAAGCTTTTAGGAGTTCCTAAGAATATGCATCCAAATGAAAATAAACACATCTTATTACTTGTGCATGTGTGCTACTACTTACTCAGTATGTTGGACCAAGTCACAATTCAAACTGAGAAGTATTTTCTGAGCACACAATTTTTTTTGTTTATATAGAGATTGAATTATTGTTTCATCTTCAAGAAAATATTTTTTCAGTTTCCTATACGCTTTTTATCCCAATGTATTCCAGAGGATATCAAGAAATGTTACACAGTAGAAAACTGATTCCAGGTGCTGTTCTTCTTCGTACCCACTGCCTGTGTGGCGTGCCAACATAACTTCAACAGGACACGATGAAGGCTCAGTGCCAAACCACAAATGGCTATAGCTAAAAATAAAGTTGGTGCCATATTCTTTTTTTTGTACTTGTTCTGTCGAATTTTCCATGGTCTCTCTGATTGACATCACAAGTTTAGGACTTGCCTGTTGTGAGATAGAGAAGCCAATTATTATGTCTCCCTCTGGAACCTCCCAGGATACAGTTGCCGAGTCGGCCCGCAGGTGCATGACAGACACATTGACAGGAGCTGGTGGCCGGTCTAGAGGAAAGGAAACAGAAGCAGAGAGGTCTGTTAATCCATCCGCTAGATATCGAATTATCCATGCCATCTGTGCCCAAAGCGCACCGGGAAAGACTCTAGCATTACGTTGGCACTAACTCACCACAGGTGTTTGTATCAAGAGGGAATAGCTGATTCTAACTGTTTGTAATGTCAAAGTACATTTGGTAAGGGTTGTGGAAAAACACTGAGAACATCTGTATCCCCCCTAATCCAAGTTGAGTCAACATGGTATGGTGTCTAAAAAAGGCTTAGAAATAGTGAGCAGCAGCCCTATGATAGACTGCTATGACATTGTATGATGTCATAGCCGCTGAGTATTGTGGAGTTTTTTTCTTGTGGGACGACTCAAGCCTCAAGAAGTGATCCAGACTCAGTGTAATTTTTAAAGGCTAGCTGTGTTCTGTAGTTTTGTAGCATTAGCACAAAGCGGATGTTGGATTTGTTTGGAGAGGAGCTGCAATGAACGTTTATTCAGTAGATTCATCAGTCAAATACTTTTCTCAATCATCCATTAATTATTTATTCTATAGAATATAAAAAAATGTCAAAATGCCTTTCAATTTCCAAGGGCCCAAGATAACATCTTTAATTAGCTTATTTTGTCTGACCAGAACAGATCAAAACCCAAAGATATTCAATATATTATCACATATCACAAAGGAAATCAGCAAGTCCTGGCAATTGAAAAGTTGGTACCAGTTAATGTTGGATATTTTTGATTAAAAAAAGTTTTGCCAAACTCAATACTGCTCAATATTAAACAAACAGGGAGAATATACTTAACTCACTTGCTTGCATTTCATTATGACCCTACAGAATTAGTGAAAAAAAAATCACAGGTATGCGTCACTTTTTTTTTTCACATTTTTCCTTCAAACCACCTCCTCCGTCACCCTGACAGACCGGCCTTTTTTAAAGTAACCACTGTGTCCATTTCATGTCCACCCCCCTCGGACGGGGTTACATCTCTTCGCACTGTTATTTTGCAGCCATCTATCATGATTTGGTTGCTGGTGGAGGCGCTGATTGCCAAGTGGGGACAAAAGCCTGGGAAGCAAAAGGCAGGAGAAACAGAGGGTGACAGATCTAATAGAGGGGCCTGTATGGCTTTACACTCTCCAAGCAATCGCCTGGGTCAGATGGATAGGTGAGATGGGATTGGCCGGGCAGATGGGGACCTAGAGGCCCTCCACAGGGCTTTTGTTGTTAATATAGGTCTAATGGACTTTGTGTGTTGTCACAGAAGGTAACTGATGCAACATGGACAGGGTCAAGTGAGTGGAAATATCCTGTGCTGTCAGATATGTGAAAAATCATGACAAAAGCAGACAATACACACAGCATGACAGTACAGTATACAGAGGAACTGTGGTTGTAACCACAGCTGCTCTTTACCTACTAGTAAGTAAGATTTTTAGTTACAGCTTTTTGCGGTTTACCTCAAAGCCAGTATTAATTGACGGTTGTACGGTCAATTTGTATTTCAAACACTTTTATTAACTCATGGGGCATGGATGTAATAACCCATAATACAGTTGTTCTGAGACGACAGCCAAAGGCATGTGCTGCACAAGGACAATATTTCATTGCAAAAGTGCACTTGAGAGAGAAAGATGAAAGACAAAATGATGAAATTGGGAGCCATTTCAAATGATTTGCCGTTCCCGAGCTCAGTCCCTCTCACATCCCTCTCCTCTTATCTCACCGTGTCTCCCCTTTTTCTCTCTCTCTCTCTCTCGCTCTCTCTCTCTCTCTTTCGCGTCTTGCACTTCTGTCTGTTTTTATCTCAGAGACAATCAATGATGGCCTCGGTGTTCGGCACAAAAAGGTGACATTGAGGCAGATCTAGAGACCCTCAGGTCAGATGGGGGCTATCAGTCTCCCTGTCTCGAGTCCTCGTGGCACTATGAGCCACAGGTCAAACAGAGGCATGACGCTCGGTTCCTCGGGCTCATGACACGCTCGGAGATTGGTTTGTGTAGGGGGAGTGAACGAGCTGAACACGGGGCCAGACTAATGCTGAGCTTGAGAGGAAATGAATGTTCCAACTGTAGAGAGAGCGGGGGAGAGAAACGGGGCTCGGCTGCTGGTAGCACTGGTATCAAGAGGTGAAGAGGTGACGTGTGTCTCATTTGGTCCATTTAATGAGAAGCTCCTTTATGGAAGCAGGTGCTGTAATGTGTTAAGATAGAAGTACCATAGGTTAAGAAGGAGGGTGAGTCACATATAGCATAAATTGTCTTTGATCTTTGGAGAGCTATTGGGGGGGGGTGAGTCATACATATATTTACAATAATGGTTCCCACGTCCTTGTGCCTTGGCAGGGTCTAAACGACTGCTAATTTTGTGTCAAGAACATTTGATGATCACGCTAATGATCCAATAATCTATAAATGAAACTTACATCACTCACACTTCAAATGCATACCTAACAAATGGCTGCTCAGATGCCGCACATGGTTTTGACATGCCAGAATTGAATTTTTTTCATTAGACCTCAGCTTTGCATTTATAACAGCTGCAGAGAAGCTTTGATTCTTGCAGCCGCATCATCCCAAACACACACTCAACAAGAAAAAACAAAGAAAAAAACAATAATTTGTTTTGTAAGGATAAATCTGATTCTTTGGTTAACAAGCAAACGCTATCAAGCCTTGATCGCCGCAAGCTTTTTGTCCTGCGGTGCACGCTCATCACGATCCCGTGCAACATTTATCTGATACAGGTCACATTCGTTTCTCTTAAAGCTCATTGTCCTTTAGGTAATGGGGGTTATAGACAGCCCCGCACGGGCCAAAAAGCAGCCAGTAACCATGATGCATTGTCTGCGAGTCATTTACCGGTGATTGAGCAAGTGACGGTTCAGTTGAAGCGGGCCATGAATCATCACTAATGTATAAGTGCCCTCTTCCTACAGTATATGATGTTTCCATTGCCAGCGGTTGAGAAGGGCAACTATATTTTCACCGATCTTGGTGAGGTGACCTTATAAGATAGAGAATCAGATGACATGAAGCCGGCCAAACTAAAGCTGACGTGTTTTTCATCCATTTGCTATTTTAGAAGCTTATGATAAATAAGAGAGAACTGTCTTGATGTTTCCAAAATATAATCACTGTTGACTCAAGAGCAGACAACAGATTTCAACTGTAGCTAAGTGACTTTCTAATGCAAATATTTTTATTTGATGTGACGTCCAACTGTCCAATCCTCTTCCCATTATTTCCCCTCTAAGCTTGTTTGATGTCCCCTTCTGTAATAATAAGTGCCATTTGTGATCACTTCAATATTTGTTATTGGCCACATGTCCCGAGTATAAGCCCCACTCCATAGAATGCATTATGTAAGATCTGAAATCAAACAACAATAGGTCACAGTGGCCGAGGAGTGTGTCAGTGCAAACAAATGGTATGACCCTCTTGGGATGTGGGTGCACTGCCAGGATGAATCATAGCATATAGTCAAGGCCCAGCACATTAGCTGCTCCCCATCTGCGCAGAGTGCACACAGAGAGATAGTGAAAGTGCTGCTGGGATCTCTGAATGGCTGACAAGCCACGTGGAAAGGAGCCCAGTTTGAATTTGTTACGGTGAGGTACAGAGGTGGTATCTTATATGTTGACCTCTATATTTGCTCGTGTCGCACAATTGGTTGGTTCACAGCATAAGATTGGAGATTGTTTGGAAATATTCTTTACGGTCAAACTATAAATTTTTAGATTTGCCTGAGCAGCTTTTAATCGCAGACCACCTTAGATAGCCATGACACGCTGAGTAAGTAAACAGAGGCAGAAAAATGAGACGTGAGAAGAAAATTGGAGATTACATCACCTGTCAGATTCACCAGGGACACACTTTGACAGGTGACGTGTCATCTCCATTTTACTGTTTCCAGGAGCCAACGTCTGTGTTTAATCTGATTCTGCCCCGAGAAAAGAATTAAGGTGGAAATTTGTAGTCAGTGAGAAATGTAATATAGCTGCCTTTCTGTGTTTGCTTCTTGCACCTGGGTTATTGAATGATCGCACTCATGAGAAAATAAAATTGCCACCTCTAATTTAAGTCACCCTCATAGGAAAGTGTAGCGAGTGTGAAAGCAGAGGCAGTGGACTATTCTAATTGGTTGGTGGCAGAAATCCTTTGTAGATTAATGTGCGATTGATAAATTTCATATGTAGCGGTGTGTTGACATTTTATACAGCCATTTAATCCATTTCTGCTCGATGCTCTCTTTTGGGAAAACAACATAAAAACATTTAGGAGATAATTATAACGTGGTGTTTTAAAAGCTCAGCTGCTCATTTACAGTTTGGAATGTGATAAATGGACATTTTACGCTCTGTAAATGTTCCACACAAAGAAGAGAAGCTGCTACCGCTTGATTTTACAAGCATCAAGTCTGACATGAACGAGAGCTCAACTCATTATTTAGTGGACATAAACGCCTCAAATGATTGATCAGTTCACTAAGGACACAATTCAACTCCCAAAGGTGCATAAATCCTATTGCTTTAAACACATTTAAAAGGCAGAACACTGCGGTTTACCAAGGTGATGGTCTCTACACTCCTGTATTATCGACCATATTTCAGTCTCAGTTAGCTCCAAGCCGGCGACAGTTTTACAGGGCTGCATGTAATGTGATATTTCTCTAATACTAATAAAGCCTTGTGAAACGATAATGTTCACTGACATCTTCTAAATAAAGGCACTAACTCATAACAGGTGCCGTGAATTTTGATGTGTTTGCCCAGTCAATCTTCAAACGGCTTCATCTGCATGTGTTTCAGACTCTGTGGAGGGAAGTCTAAATGTTCTCCTCCGCACAGCAGGGGGTTGTCACACAGCTGCTCGCAGGTGTTGCAAATCACCTGCTAGTGGGGCTCTTAAGCAGTGTCGTGCTGTTTTTTTTATTTTTTATCTCAGCCGCAGCACTGTCTGCCCCCATATTACCTCTGAAGACCTTTTTTCTTTTGTTTCATCTCTGAGTCCATTCCCTGATCCCGCTTCTCTTTAACATGTCAAAATATACCACGTTTCCTAAACCTTGTACTCCAACACATTAGCATCTGTCAGTGTAATGCAGTAACAGCAGTATGAAGTACCTTTGTGGAATATAAGATGGAGAGATTTGTCCAGCCAGGTGTGGCTAAGTCCTTTTTCCTGTACATTTCAGAGCCTCTTTTCAGAAGTGCCACTTACTGCCCCCTGCTTTAGGTACACTCT
>NW_019524770.1:90991-131569 GCF_002814215.2 Seriola lalandi dorsalis
AGGAATAAACACTAAAGTCTGAAACCAAGCTTGCAATTATAAGCACTCAAACATAAAAATACTGTGTGTGTACACACTGTTGTAAATGAGGCCGTACAGTTCAAGCACAGGTGATCATTTTTACATGTTGGCTCTGCAACTGGTGTTTCTGTGACACACTCATTTAGAGAAGTAAATGACTGCATGTAGAGCTTTGTTCAGTATTTCTATGATCTAAATATTAGATGGTCTTTCTCTTTCTTTAGTCAAACAAGACTGAGAGAAAAGTGGCTTCCAAGTGAGCAGACGCAATGGGACAAGGTTGAATATGGCTATGGTGCAGATTCTGTCTATATAGGAAATTATTGCCAGGTTTTATTGGTGTAAACCTGCTAAAATGTTTTTTTTTTATTAAATGCACAACTAGGGCAAACTGCCAACGTTATTTGTAGGCTTATTAAATTCAAATTTTATACAGAAATGATATTTCAAAATAGACACTGTGACTTGTTTTTGTAAATGATTAAAAGAAAGTAAAGAAATGTCTGAATAATGATGATATAAATCTGGTTGAACAGGTGTTACTGGCTGAGCTGCGTATTAGGATCAAAATATAGTTATATTATAAATAAGTAGAGCTGAGCATTAAAAACTATTTTAGGTCTTGTTTCATGTGTATGAATGAATTACTAACAAACACACTGACTTATCAACGTTTTGTAATAATGGCGCATTATACAAGGCTCCAAAGTGCACAATAATGAATTTGACTTATACTCACTCGCTCCTACCAAGAACATGTCGCTGCCAAAAAGCAACAGGACCACGGAGTTGACCAAAACAAGCAGGCGAGCCATGTCTCGGTGGATATCGTTGCTCTTCTTGAGTTAAAAACGCAGGTCTCCTATGCCTGAAGGACAATTAAATGACTGTAGTTCATTTTTATATCATGTTGGAAATTCCTTTGATGGATGACTGAACGGTCACTGGCTGAATCGGGGCCCGAGCTAGTCAGTTCAATACACAGATGACCGGCGAAAGTGTGGTACAAATGGTGTCTTCACAAACATTTTGTCAAGCCCAGACGGATTCTTCATTTAAGGTTTAAATCCACAAGTCCTTCATCCATGTCCTCACGCAGACTGAGAGATGTCCGACCACATCTGGTAGACTTCCATCATCCTCATGGACCGTGGATCGTCGGTGAGCCCAGGTATGACCAGGTTCGGTGGAAAAAAAAAGATGACGCTCACGGGGTCGTCTGTCCCCCCACAGACTGAGGGGACGCCGCCGGGCAGCGATTCAGCACCATGGACAGCGCCTTAAGTTTCTCCGCCTGTCCTCTGTCTCGCTCCGCAGCTCGCTGCTTTCCGGCTCAGACCTGAATGTGTTTACTGGTCACCCTGCAGTCCTCTCCCGGTCCCGGTAGCCTGTGAGACCCTCAGGTTTCTGCTCAAGTGCACGCGCAGCATGGCACGATTAATCATCCACATGTCATCAGAGGAGAGCAGCTACACCGCCTACCTGGGCTGCAGCCACCACTCACACTGGAGCATGCATCTCCGACTGTTTTAATATTTCAGTAGAAAAAAAAAAAAGGCAGGAGCCAATATTTACCGCAATAGGGTGAGGAGTGTTGTTACGAGGTTGTTGGGCATGTGCGGGAAGCAACAGGGACTGAATGCATTTTGTTGTGCTCAATGACAGAGGGATTTGAGAGCGAGAGATCGTTAGCGATGACTGTTAAACATTGTAATACACTTCTGTTGCCCTACTTCATTCACTAAACTGTCGGTGATAAATACTGTGTAATAAGCATACACTGCAGCAGCGCCCTAAGGCACACTCGGTGTTATCAGGAGGATGAATCATGTTGATAAGCTGAGTGCATTGCCTCGTGGGACGACCCTTTCACGTCAGATTGCTTGTCTATAGGGAATCTGCCAGCACATGCAGCGTACTGCAGTCTCTATTCTGACACAGTGAAGAAGTCATCAAAATGTGTGTGTGTGTGTGTGTGTGTGTGTGTGTGTGTGTGTGTGTGTGTGTGTGTGTGTGTGTGTGTTCTGCTCATGAATCAGAGTATTAACTGGATATGTGAACCAGATCTTACAAATATGATTTAATAACTAGAATAAAAAGGGGTGTGTGTTGCTTTGTGTGTGTTTGGTTTCATAGCTGTGC
The DNA here is from genome assembly GCF_002814215.2 of Seriola lalandi dorsalis. Lineage (NCBI taxonomy): Eukaryota > Metazoa > Chordata > Actinopteri > Carangiformes > Carangidae > Seriola > Seriola lalandi. Next base: position 93,155 of record NW_019524770.1, read on the forward strand.
CAACTAAATTAACTACTCAAAACCTTTTTAGTGGTCAGGAAAAGATTGTTTTCCCCTCTCTGAGGTGTTGCCATGGTTTCTAGTTCTCACCAGTCCTCTTTGAGCCAGAGCACAGAGAATAAAAGAAAAGAAAGGAAAAAAAAAAGCTAAATAAGCCAGATATTAGATATTGGAGTTACCATGACAGCTGTCTATTTGTAGCTGACATTTCTGTGGCATTTATCACAATAAAAGCTTTTCCTCAACAAAGACACTGAAATGGTGTTATTGTGGCCAGCAGTCAATGTTTTTTTTTTCCTAAATGTGAGTTAAAGTTCAGTTGTTTTTCCAAACTTATTCCAGTTATTTATTGAGCTCAACTGTAATCGAAAATCAGCTGCATTCTTTTTTAATGTAAATGTCATTTTACAGTTTCAAAGTTTTCAATCTAGAGTTACATGATAGCTTGTTTCACTGCAAAATAACCTGTTGGTCAAATCAAGGCTAATCATGATACTGCCTCAGTGTGAGACTCAAAATCAGGATGAAGTCATTTGCTAACAAAGTGCCTAATTTTAACCACACTCTAAAATTGTGATGATTTTTCAGAGAGGAGGGAGAGTTGTTGGCTCGCACCGCAGCTACGCCTCTCTGTAGGATGCTGGGGATTTATATTCCTCGCCCCTAAAAAGAAAAATCTCCTCGCAGGCTCTTTTCAGTCCTGTGAGATGTTAACCATCCCACATTAAACTGAAATACCACAGAGTGATGTAGCACTAGTCCTAAAATCTTCAGCAGTAACGTGAGCCAGAACCGACTTGGCTGCATTATATTCATAAATTACACTAATCATTGGTACTCAAGTGTTTCCAACAATGACAGAGATACAAGCCTGTCATGAGAGCCAGTTGCTGACTTATTGGAAAACAACATGACTGATTTAGGACGGAATCAGTACTACAGTATCAGTCACAACAGACCTTTCTACAGACCTTTCCTCAGACCTATCCTTTTTTTTATATGGACGTACACACTGAGGATCAACAAGAGAAATACACTTTGCAGTTTTCTGTATCAAAATAAATCTTTTAGTCCAGTCATAACTGTCTCTGCAGTTAAATCTGGGTCAGTCCATCTTAATCAAAGCCAAAACTAAAGGTGGCAGTCAAATGCAAGAGCTGCTGTAGCTAGTGGAGGTAAAAGTTTAAACAGGGTTTAATTGTGGATTACCTCATATTATTTAAGGTTTTCAAAAAGTCATTGATATGAGGGTAAAAAAAAAAAAAAAAAATTCACAATTGATCAAAGTGGTAGAGACTTTCGAAATGATTTATGGCAGCATTGAAAAGAGAATGACTGAGTGCGTGTCGGAAAGGTAACAAAAAAAAACTATAGAAAATGTGCTGTAATGAATTAAATGACCGGCTCACGATAGAACAGAAATGAACCATACAAGCTGCACTCAGACTTATGGGTCTTTAATTTTGCATAGCAGCACTCAACATGCTCTGCACATCAACCTTGCTTTGTTCTAATTTACTACTGAGTTGTTTACTCTTAACATAATTGCTGGACTGCACCACTAGCCGCTGTTGCTCAGCTCAGAGTTTCGTCATAATGGATGGATCAGCGTGGGAGGAGACTGTCAGTGAAATATTGTGACTCTATTTAATTTTAAAACCTGAGAAATTACAAACTCCACAGGCAAAAGAACTGGAGCGACTGCAGAGATGGTGTGTTGTCTCAAAGGTTGTACCAAAGGTTACGCTTGCTCACTTTTTCTCTAAACTGATGAAAACTCTTTCCATTCAGAGTCAGATGTCAACTTCCTGTGTTTAGAAGAAAGTTTCTACAGATTACAGTTGCCAGCAGCAGTTCATTGTGCTCTCCTCTGTCACTGTCATGTACCTTGAAGGTACATATGGTTGGATTTTCTCATGGTGTCAAAGTCACCTCAGTATTAAAATAGACAGTGACTGTACTGTGTGGGTGCAGAATGGCTGAATGTGATTTTTTTTTAAAAAGGAAAAAAAGAAATCAGTGAACTGACAGGGTAGTTCATTAAATCCTTGAACATTTTCTGTATTTTCTCTTAGACAGTAGTTCCCAAATCTTTGTCTGACCTCACAGCTCTATCCAGTGAACTCAGGTAAACCTTCACTCACACCACCTATCATCTTCTGGATGTGTTGATTTGAATTTATTTTGAATTTTATATAATTTACCAATATTAATCGTGTGATATTTGTTTTTTTTTTCACAGAAGACATATTGATCTTGGAATTACATGTTGAGGCTTCTTCTTTTTACCTGTGTTAAAATCACTGTTCCACAATACTAGAGAGAGAGAGAGAGAGAGAGAGAGACACAGATAGATAGAGAGAGAGAGAGAGAGAGGAAAACCATCATCAAACTTGTAAAAAAAAAAAAATTCCAGGTACCCTTCTGCCTTTAATAGGCAACAATTGCAACACACACAGACACACAGCTTGTTAGTGCACACACAAAAACAAAAAAAAAAGGATCACTTCATGTTATTGTCAGACACCCTGAGAGAGGAACGAGTGTAATGAAAGTTACAAAAGTCTCTCCTGGCTGCTGGAAAATTGGTGGTAAAATCAATAGGATCTGTTCCTCATTGTCACACTCTGACAGAAGCATAGGATATCACACACCTGTACCTCCCACTGTTGTACTTTAAAGAATGTGTCACCTTCACTGGACTGTTGGATTAATATCAAACGCTAACACGGGTATAGTTTTACGCAGGTGGTGTCTTAAAGGGCCCGTTTTTAATGAATAAATTAGGCAAGGGAAAGTAATGGAAGACCTTTAAAAAAAGACAGAGGGTCACCTTAAAACCTCAGTCATCATTTCATTTTAAAACTTTTCATCAATATCCAGAAAAGACAGGGTGAAAATGACCAAAAATAACTCCACCTGGCATGAGAAAAGACACAAACTGTTAATTGCTTGGTATTCAATGTCCAGTAAAAGAATTTTATAAGTAATGAGAAGGCAGAAAGATGGCAGTATTTAATAAGTGATGGCAGACATGGACTGTTTATAGTTCATTTGGTCCATCCTCCTGATGGCTCCCAAGTACTTAAAGTGGAAACATTATGTCGGATGACACCTTCCAAAGTCCAAAGACTCTTTTGGCTTGGATATAAAGCAGATACTTAAAGCATTAGTCACAATTTAGTAAAATGTCATGATGGGATAAAAGCATTGTGTATATCTCTATCGCTATACATTAAAAGATGTGTAAATGGAAAAGTCATCATTCTGTTAATTATATTGAAAAGTTGCTTGAATATTGTATACATTTTTGTTTCCATGTATGATTTGCTCTAGATTTCAAGATGACAAAAGACCTCACCTCCACTTTCACATTGTGCTCTTCTTGATTTTTGAATGTAAAAATAGGGAGCGAGAAAGACCACAGCTCAAGGTCAAAGTCACATATATGAATATATACGTTGACATTTAGAACATAAACCATGAGGAGAAGGGAGATGGTGACAGCAGGGATCTTCACATGGGCAGGAGCATAGCGCTGCATACTGATCAGGGATGATGAGCTGTCTTGTTGGGGAGCTAACAAAAGACTCACATGTCTGTTACACAAGATATCAGCTGTTGAAATGTGTGAAATGCAGCTGTAATGTAGATGAGTGGTTTTACTGTCCGGTGAAAGGTTTATGTGAGTGTGTGGAGTTCATTTAGCTGAGAGATACATCTTCCTGCTCATGCTAGGATTCATTAATTAGTCTGGTTCTTCATAAGTGACTATTCTCTTGAAAACTAATCCGATCATTTCATCTTACCGTTGGAGACAGAAAGTCTAAGAGAACATTGAATGGTCACATTTCAGCCCACATTGCGTAGCCCAGCAGTATCCTTCAGTACTTTTTTTACTGCACCAGCGCACATATAATTACATTTCCCTGTAGTTACCGGTGCCCTTGACTCATCATTGAGCACAACCATGGTGGTCAATTACCAGATATAGTTGGAGGGTGTGCTGGGCTTCTTGCTACCTCATGGCTTTAGGGCTTCCTTACACTAAATGAATTGATATAGACTCATATATCAAGAGAAAATATCAATCTAGCAGATGGTTTCCTAGATCCTTCCCAATCAGCCAAAGGAAAGGAAGCAGGCCTCCATAAATTTTCTGCGCAGATTTCTTTTGTATTGGCTTCATCAAAGAAAATATCATTAGCACAAAAGGCCTCTCCATAAGACCTCCGTTTGGCTCAAAAGAGAATATACTCAGCGTACTGTATGTCGGCATCATTTTCTGCTGTTTTGTGTTTATCATTAAGTGCTCAGCAACTAAGAATAACAACAGAGAGCGCTCTAAATGATCAGGTCATGATAACACGCAGCAGAGGCCTTTTGAAGGACGCTGATGTCAGCAGTAACATCTACGTGTGCCGCACGGTTTCGCTGTGTGTGACACTAATCTCACTTGCTGAGACACGCTGAAGAAGCTTTACATTCTGCAGTATCTTATCCAAAGGGTAAATAGGATATTTAAAGAATATGACACATGCTGGCCTGATCTCCACTGCTTCAATCAATTTTCAGCAGAACTCAGGGGACCAGCAGCCGTTATCATTACATATTGATTTCCAGGCGGAGTTCATGTACAGTGCAGAAGTCCGGCCCAGTGACTCCTGTATTATGGGAATAATGAGAATGCATTTTTAGAATGGAGCACTGACAGCATACTTCTTACATAATAAATAAGATATGTGTTATTTTTGTTTGTTTTTGTGTGTCAGGGGTGGAGCAGTTTGTCAAAATCTATTTGAGTTAAAAAAAAAAAAAGAATCAAATCAGTGAAGCTGCTGATTGCACAATCAAAACAAAGAGCTGAAAGACACTAAAAGACTTTATAGCGCTGAGGGGAACTGCAAAGCTGGCGGATGATTCTCTGTGGGTTTGGTGCAACAGTTTTCACAATAGGTGCAGTCATTTGATATAAAACTATTAATGCAACTTCAAAAATATAATACATGACTTTATTTGCACATTAATAAACATCCTCACTATTGATTGATAATGACTAAATAAATCCTCTGAATTAAAGTACTGTATATTGTAAACAGCTTCAGGGTAATATTATTGATATTTCAGTGACTTTTACCTTCTAGATCCTTCTAGACGCAAAAAAAAGAGCTTGTCTGCAGCAAGGAGCCATTAACAGAGTTATCTTCATGTTTATACCCTGAACCTTGACTCTGGCTTCCTGTAAGATCTTGTGTTGACTGGCGGACGTATGCTGATTGTTTGTAATAGAGAAAAAATTGTTTTGAATCGCACAGAAAAAAAGAGTCTGGACTAATGTGTGTGTGTTTCAAGAGAAATTCAAATAAAGCTTTACATTAGGGGATAAAGAGCCCATAAAACGAGGTATTGTTGTGAATGAGAGAGTGATAAGCCTTGCTCCCTTTTCTTTCATGGCCTAAGTCAGAGAACAGATTAATGGGTTGTATATATGAGATCATTTCAGGTGAAATGAAATTCATGAATCATGTGACAGTTTACAAGCCCTGTAGTTTCCCACCTTTCTCCTTGCTTATCTGCTTTACAGCTGCTTATTTTGCTGAATGTTTTGTAGCCATCTTCTGTCCCTGTTTCATCAGCACTCACATCTATTGGACCAAACACTCTTGATTGATGGACTCCATTAATTTAAAGACATCAAAGCCCAGGAGAGAAAACATGTTTATGAGGAGCATAATGCCAACTGAACACCATTGAAAACGGCAACATTATTGTGAGATGAAAGCGCATCTCTTTTCATCAGCGGCGATGTGCTCGTTTTTATCCCCGAGGACGGCGTGGGGTTATCCTCACATGATGCTAATGATGTGTTGCCTTCTGCAGGGATCAGTCATCAATCTGTGTGTGAGCCACCGTTTCCCGTCATTATTCCTGGAAGGCAGCAGTGATGAACCGAAGGAGGGGGAGAGGGGTGACGAGGCCTCCCAACCTCTACCCCACATGTCTTGTCATCTTGTGTTAACATCATGCCTCATTTCGAGGTGAGCTGCTTATCAATCATACTACAGTGTGAGACTTATTAATGGCAGTCCCTTCAGACTGATGTTATTATGGTCTGTGCCTGTGGGGTATAGCTTTTGAAAATGCTGATCAAATATTAGCTGCGTCCCTTAATTTAACGTCTACGGTTTCTTGCACTGAACTAAGGAATGAAAAAAATTCAGCGTCAACAGATGGATTCTTGGGATATTTGATAGATAATCCACCTCTGATCCTGTTATATTTGGATATGCTGTCATAGGTTAACAGCAGAGTTAGCCAAGAAAAAGGCATAAATTAATAAAGGTGGGACAAAAAAAAAAAAAACTTAGAGCAGGCAGGGTAATTCAACTTCTCTACAGTAAGAATGAAGATTTTATATTATAATAATTATTTCTTTTGAGCCTCACAGCTTAACTGAATTTGAAAAAGATCATCTGCCCTTCTTAAATGTCTTGCTCCCCCCCCCCCACCAAAAAAAACAAAATGCAGAGAAACCAGACAATTAGTCAGATAAAGACTAAATGAATGTAAATGACTGTGATAACATCAGTCCGTGACAGGACGGCTCAGTGGTTGAAACCACTGCTGTAGTGACTGCGAGGACCATGCATGATGTGAGGTTGTACACAGTTGGACACTATTTGTCTCAATGACAAATGCATGTGCATAATTGCATGTGTAAAATGCGCACTGTGTTTTGAGGATGCATTTCCCTGCTGCCGAGGTGAATTTTGCATCTAAGCTCAGTATTCATAGAAAACACAAGGGAAGGAAACTTAAATGATTTCCATCTGGCTGGGGAACTTGGTTGCATGTCATTTCCCATCCCTCCCTCCCCTTATTTCCTGTCATTAAATGAAATAAAAACGGCCAAAACATAATTAAAACAATAAAATATTAAGTATAAGTATCATTACACTGATGATTTTGGTTTGAGTGAACACAATTTGACTCCCTACTTTCCAATGTGTCTTGATTGTACAAAAGCTCCAGTATTCTACTCATACATCAACAACAGTTTCATTGCAGTTTACTGTGTGATACATCATGTGAAACCGTGTAACACTGACCTCTGCAGGATGACAGAAGTATAGTAACTGAAGCATGCACATTGTATTTCAGTTTTCTTAATTTGAAATTTGACTTTTACTTACTAATATGTATGGATTTATATTTTTAATTTGTACTGTCAAGCAAGGAAAAGAAACCTCACGACTATGGGGTACAAATAATTTTCGTAATTGATAAAAAACAGTATACTACTAAGACATCGCAGGCAATCAATACTCTGAATTGCTATTAAAATGTCTTTGCTGGTATTAATAAGAAAGACTGATATCGTGGAGATTGCCAACATGGCACCTATCTGATGTTGGGATGGATTTAATGTATCCTATAGGAAATGAAAGATGCTGCACTCTCTGTTTATACAAGTCCCTCCTGTTGTTGTCAGCTGGAAACGCTCCAAAGTGTATGTACATTTTTAAAGACGGCCCTGAGCTCACTCATATTGAAACCTCTTTTAATCACTATTACAGACTGTTCTGTTGATACAACAGTAGTTAAAATCTACATAATAGTCAGTTGTTAAGCTCACTCATGATAATACTGCTGGACTTCTGGCAGATAACACTCAGTGTGATGATGGAGCATCTTGTGTCTTTGTGTGTACTATTGATGGTTAGGGTTAGATTTTTTTCTCCTCTAACCCACACTAGATGTAATGTTAAATAACAAACAGTCTCTTTCTCCCTCACAATTCAAATGCGCTTTATCGACTGTATCAAGAGAAACACTTTCCCCAGAATGTCTGTCAACCGCCAAATAACGAAGACACGTTTGTTAGCACACAAAAATGTGAAGACCTTAACCGATTTCACATATGAGCGCGCTCTAGCTGTGTGGCATCTGAGGAATGCTGACTCACACTTCCGGTTTCCGGTCCATTCAGGAAATGGCAGAGTTTAACCCCCGGCTGCCACGGCCACTCCACTCTCTTATCTTTCAAGATGCTGTCTGAGCTGTCTGGGCCCCCCAGGGATGGTTTGCTTAGAGGATCAAACTCACTGTAATTTAGTAAACGTTTCTTAAAAGCTTCCTGTTCACTGCTGTAGCCTACTGTACTGTGCGCTGGGGGTAAACATGTTTACCCTAAACTTAATGTTTTATCTTTGGCTCGCTATCACTCATCTCACTGTTGCATTTTGCTCCATTCAATATAACATACAATCCAAACTGAAATGAGACCAAGACTTTCATTTAGTCTTCACGCTGCGAAAGCGATAACGTGTGATTATTGCTTGTATGTCACATCCTGCGTGTGCAAACGATCTTTATTTTTGTTTTATTCAGTGTCATGTGCTTTATAATGTCACACTGTTGACATTTTTGATAAGCACAAAGCTGTTGAACAAAAAGCTTTACAGCGAAAAGCTTTTGAAAATTTGCTTCTTTTTTTTTTTCTTTTTTTTTTTGTCGTAGAGTTAAGCACAATATTTTTTTTAAGTGATTGTAGCCAGTAAAGTGAAGAATGTTTTATGACACTGATAAAAATAAGTGGAATGAAATACGAGAATAAATTACATTTCTAATTAATGTAAATATTTATTCACAAAAAACATTTATGCAAATATAAAATCTCTTTTGTAAGCCCTTTTCTTTATATATCCACTGAATGACTGAAGGAATAGAAAGTGCAAAGTATTGTGCATGTAATCTCAGGTTGTTCATTTCTGTACCATGCAAATATTTAATCCATAACTTTACCTGTGTTGACTTCCCCGGGTCCAAACGTCTTTTTACGTCATGCGTGTACTGTATTTGTATTATCCATCGTTTATCAGTCTTAATTATGTCTCCTCATACTCCACGGTTGACAACACCATTGGGAGTCAAGAGTAGCAGGAGTACAGTCAGTATAATAAAACTTTCGGAACAGTTCTGAACCTTTTCTTTCAGATATGTTTTCAGATGCCCTTACAGTAGCTGCTAAAGACAGAAGAAGCCATAAATAGCTTGTACATTCAATCAGAAGGTAGGCGTAAAAAATGTGTCCATTTAAAATGAACAATAAAATAAATTGTATCAGTCATAAAGATGTTTTGTTGGTCCTGTATCCATTCAAGTCTCACTTCTCTTTTTTTTTTTCTGTTGCCTCTTGGTTATCAGCAGGAAACGTTTTCTTTTTCTTTAATCACGGTTGCATCTCATATTGTCCCTCAGTGGCAATAAAGAAGTCGTTGAGAGTGCTCTGCAGAAATTCAAAAGTCGGCCGTTCCTCAGGCGTCTGCTTCCAGCACATCATCATTATGTCGTAGAGTTCCTTGGGACAGCCTTCTGGAGATGGCATCCTGTACGATCTGTCCAGGCTCCTGATCACCTCTGGGTTGGTCATCCCTGATTAAGAAAAAGAAAATGCAGCTAGTGTGAGATTATAATGAATTTTATGTAACAGCATTTTGCAACGTACGTGGCTACAAAGCAGCAACACAGCATTTAAGATTGGTTTCTATACAGTCTGTCAACGGTACACAGTGTTTTGCTGAACACTCACAATACATTTTTCTTTCTTTTTTTTGTTTATTTCTCATGTGCTGTACCTGGGTAGGGTATTCTTCCATAGGTAACTATTTCTGTCAGGAGGATCCCAAAAGACCAGACGTCCGACTTGATGCTGAATGTGCCAAAATTGATGGCCTCTGGAGCCGTCCACTTGATGGGAAATTTAGCACCTAGTTGTCAGAAAGAGGTTGAGAAAAAGTGAAGGGAAATTGTGTTACTGGCTTGTGACTGTAGTTGAGTGCGTGCGTGTGTTTGTTTGTGTGTTTATTCTTAACGTGGTGATATGACGATATAAACCCTAAAATTATAGAGATTTTACGATACCATTTTTACAGCGATGGCTACATCTTTAATATCTCTGACTATTTTTGTCAAAGCTGGCAAATATAGATTTACAGGATTTTTGCAGCAATGTGAAGTAAATACCTGACTGGAGGTACCTTGAGTCAGATAATAAATTCACTGGATTAGACAACAAAACATGAATTCTTTTCTGGTTATTTTGTCAAAAAATGGTACCACAAAAAATTACTAGTGTAACACAATATAAAATTACACATATAGTGTCATGATACAAGGTTTCATTCTTATCTCCCACTGCTATTCATCTATATACGATGGCATACATTGGAATTCGCATTAGAACCACAGCATGTTGTCAGAAGTTAAAGTAATGTGCTGTAGCAACTATAGATTCTAAGGTCATGTCCTGTGTATTTTTTTCTGGGACTTTGGGGGTTTTAGCAGCCAGGGGGGAGGTCAGATTCTAAAATGTAAAAAGTATATGTGTTGGGTATTTTATAGGCTGATTCCAGTAATTTAGACTGTATTTCCTACATATACTATATTAATATAGTATGTATATTATGTTATACCAGGCAGTCTGGAGAAGTTTTTAGACCAGCGTTGCAGTATTACATGCGACAGCTAGCTCTTCCATCTACTTTCTTTTTTCTTTTTTTTTTAAAGGCACCTGCAACAATGTGTCCATGTTTATTTGGGAGGTTTGCACTTCCAACATCAAGCTCTTTTTTAGTTATTAGTTACTTTGGACAGTTTGCCAAATTAATATGATGTAATGTAATTTAGACCTTTTTGTTGGTGAAGAAAAAAAACTTCAGAAAATATAATTTAACAGGTAACTCATAAATGCAACAAAAAACATAAATGAAATGACTAAATAAGGATGTGTTTGGGGGTTTCTAAAATTTTGGTCAATGGCCATGGGCACATTTACTGTGCAATGTTTGAAACAATGCACGTACCTTCTTGAGCTGTGTATTCTGACTCAATGATCCTGGCGAGGCCAAAGTCTGCTATCTTGCAGTGCAGGGTCTCACTGACTAGTATGTTGGCTGCACGCACGTCTCGGTGGATGTAGTTCTTCCTCTCGATGTATGCCATGCCTTCAGCTATCTGTCATATAGAAAAATCAGGAAATCAACATAGGAGATAAGTTTTTTAGGGTCATTTTCAGGTCAAATACAAAACAAACATATCTGTTTTAGAACAGAATCCATTGGATTAATGAAGATTATTATTTTTTTTACACATATGTGTCTATTTCCTTGGTCAACGTGTACAGTGATTGAGCACATGCAATAGTGCAGCTTCACTTTGTGTGTATATGTAATGTGTTTACATGCTCAGTAATGACAGTAAAGTGGGTTTAACAGGATGTGCCAACTCTCAGGAAGTGAAATGCTTTTTTTGGAGGGGCAAGACTTCTGGGGGAGCTCACTGTGGGTGGAAAAATAGCATGATTTCCTGTCCGGATGTTAATAATTGACGTAGGGTGAGGCTTTGAGCCAGATGAGCAAAAGCCCCACTACAGAAACCACACAGCTACTGACAGTTTCCACGTGTATTAACATCCTGATTGCTGTCAAAGTGTACACTACAACAGACATTCAAAGAGCAACTGGTGTGTATAAATAGACTTTGAGGTCACCAATTAAGCTATATTTTTTGTTTCTGACTAACGATGCAAAAATCAGGGAATTAAATACTAATGTCATGTAATCACAATCAACCACAACTTCAGAAACACAAGAAATACAGATGCACAGAAGTGGAAAAAAGGTCATAAGCCTCTGAAAAAAAGCTTTCATGTTATCACAGAGGTGAGGGTTCACAGTGCAATGAAAATGTCACATAGTCTAAAGGTTTCCCACCTGTGCTGACATGTCTATCAGCTTATTGAGCTTTAGCTTTCTTCCCTCGTCTGTTTTTAGAAAGTCTAGAAGACATCCTGAAAATGAAAAGGAGAAGTACTGTATCAGAAAAAGAAGATAGTTAGGAGGTAAGTATTCTAGTTCATATCTTTTTCCAATTAAATCATTCCAATTATAAAAGGACATACCGGTGCATCTCATACTGAAAGAGACCAAATTTATATGATGAGTGATGTCATGTGTTATCAAGTGGTAAGGCTATAGTCATTTGTTTTAAGGATCCAGAAGCTAGAAATAACATCACAAACACCTGTTCTGTATAATAGTTTGCAGAGTTTTGCATTAGTGTTTGAGTCCGTAGTTTATGACGTTCAAATTACTTTATTACAGAATAATGTCCAATATAAAAACACCTCATACTATGGATTCAAAAGTAACCACAGAATTGAATTGGCTGCCTGATACAGTCACTTACAGTGAAAATTATAAGCTTCACAACTGCAGTTTTTAATTCCTTGGACTTAATAGCGTCTGACAGAACAAGTTTTTTGAACTTTGGGTATTCATAGTTGCAGCAGGATATTTTAGTAAAAATTTCCACATCTCAAAAATATTTGTTCGGAAAAGGACTGATGTAAGTAATTATTCATCTATATTTTCTTATAGGGCACCACCCACCCCTTTTTCCTACCATTGATCATGAACTCTGTGACAATGAGAATGGGTTCCTTCGTGACCACTGCATGGAGCCGCACCAGTCGCTCATGCTTCAGCTGCTTCATCAGGTTGGCCTCCTGGAGGAAGGCCTCAGGCTCCATCGTTCCCTCCTTTAAGGTCTTAATGGCGACCTTCTGGGTGTTCTTGTAGTAACCTGATGTAGGAATTAAAACAAAGTGCTTACAGTAACGCACTGTGCTTTGCTGTCATAGTTTATGAATGTCTCCAATGACAAGCTGAGTTGGTAGCTTTCTCTCACCCATCCACACTTCTCCAAACTGCCCAGCTCCGAGTTTCTTCACCATTTTCAGCGTCTCTCTGGGAATTTCCCATTCATCATGAGCCCACGGCTGCTGGGGTGCCTTAGGCTTACAGGGAGCATACAGTCGCTGACACAACCCGTCGGCTGTACCTGCAGACAAGTGTGATACATGTTTTTTGGTTTTTTTTCCGTTCTCTTCGCTGTTGTGCTAAATTTAGTTACTGAAACATTGTAGGTCTGATGAGCTCTTGTTTCCTTAATTTTGAAAGTGTTTTTGTGTAAGCTCGTGTGTAGTTCATAAGTTGTGTGTTGGCAGCCATTCTAGAGATTTGGCCTTCTTATCATGTGGTATAGTCACGGGGTGGAAAGACTATCACTCCTCTCACACAGGAAATGCACTGCACATCACATCACAAGGGTCTCACTTGTCAGTGCACACAACTTATAGTTCACAACACTGAACTGAATCAGGGTCCAAATCCTTGCTTTCAGGTTCTGTCATAATGTTTGATTAGGGAATTCTGATATATTTCGCAACCTGTGCGTAAACTTGCTTCTTTTTAAATATTGTAGATAAAAAAAATGTATTTAATGAACTTCTGTTGATGGATGGGATGAATTTCTATTTATTACTTACGGGTGTAGTATTTAACCAGTTCCTGTAGGGATGGGAACGTGTTGGAAGGAGAGATGTAGTAGCCACCTTTGTCCAGACAGCGGATCTTGTAGTGTTTTACCACATCGTCTTGGTCCGTTACATGATCTCTGACTGACAATGACAGGGACCCTGAAGGGAAAACAAATCAATTGCACAGGAACACGTAGGGTTTAACACTTGAACAGTTTTAGAATTCAGTATATTTGCATTTTTCTGAATATGCCTTCCTGAGATGCCACTGAAATTCTGATTTGTGGCACAATCAAACATGAAGAGACTTATGGGAGTCACCTTTACAGGTCTCACTCTCTCGAACTAGGAAAGCACCCGCTTTATTTCCAGGGGCCAAAAGCAGTCGTTCAGTCTCTCTCCGACTCAAGTCCTTGAAAAACCATCTACAGAAGAGACAACAAATGTACTTTGTAACTATTTAAAAACATATACAGATGTATTTTCAGTCCATAAAATGTTGTTGCAGTGCTAAATATCATCGGCCACGTGGTTTGATAATAACTTTTGTAGTGTTTAATTTGCTGCTCACTTTTCCATCTCCAGGGTATCTGCTCTGGCGACATAATTAGATGGTATGTAGCCCTCCTGTCCAGTCAACAGTGATTTAGCCAGCCACCATTCCCCATTTCTACAAACAAGACAAACATGACAGATCATTTTTATTTTGTTACGTTAGAAGTAAAAATGTGCGTTTCACTACTGCAGGGTTCATACTGTGTAGTAGGGACTGTGATGAGACTTACTCTTGCAAAACCTTAAGTTTGTCTCCCTTCTTGAAAGGCAGATCATTATCGTTGTTCGCTTTGAAGTCATGTTGTGCCACAAACACAGTGTCGTCTAAAGTCAAGCAGAGCAAACGGTTATTTCAAAAGAAGTGAGTTCAAGAAGTTACTTCACTTTTGAGTCGTCCATTTACGATTTTTTTCTTTTGGTCTTCATCCCTGGGCATAAAACTGTATTCCTAGTCCATACAATTGTATTTAAAGGAGTGTTTTACTGTTCTTCTCTAAGTAACAACTGTTCTCTAGTTTTTACACTGTCTGTGACATTAACATGACTTTCTTCTCTTCTCTCATGAATAATCTCATCTCTACCCCAGAAGAGTAGAGAGGAAATCCAACAGAGATTTTAATCGCTAAATGTAGTCTCCTCTTACGGCTATTAATGTCTCCCTGCACAGCAACTGTCGAATTCATAAAAGCAGGCCCGTTATTTTTCATTTGACGGTTTGTTACGTGGGTTGTGTTCAGTGATTACCGTTATCCACATAGTTGTCTCCACTTCGTGCCTAAAGAACAGAAATAAGTATCTTTTTTAAAAATCAAAGTGAGTAAGTCTGCTAAATAATGTGAAGTCATTCATCTAGATTAGTTTCAAATTACAGTAAATTATTTTAATTTGTACTTAATGAAAATGAGCAAAGTGTGTTTCCTTTAAGCAGTCTACTTACAATGTGATTTAGTGAGTTGGAGGCCTGAGAGTTGTGTTTTCTTTTGTAGAACTCGCCCTCATTTACTTGTTTCTGGCCACTGCAAGCGCAGCCCATTCTGAATATATAATGGCAAAGGTTACATTCTTCGGTTATACTGCATACTACTAACAAGAATTATATAATGTAAAATTACAGCACATGCTGCTTAATATTGCTTATTTATCAAATACTACCACCCATATCAAGTTCCTGCTAAGAGCTTCAGATAGATACAACATGTTCATTTCTGTGCTTTTACCTGATAAAGCAGATGAGCTTTACTGAAGCTGTTTTCAGTCTCCACTCCTCCCACTGCAGGGCCTGGTCTGTGAGTTCATACCAGCTGCTGAAAATGAATTAAACCTACTCAGAGTTACTAAATCAAAAGTGGTGAGTCTGTTTTAAGTTCAGTTTTCTTGGGTTACAAGTACATAGATTCTCATATGAGGAAGTGAAAAAAAAATGTTTACAGGTTCGTATAGCGTAATTTGCATGTACTGTTTGAGATACAGCCACAATGTCATGTCATGGTTAAAAATAGAGGAAGAATTAAATGCTAAAAATAACTGATAACACTCAGATGTAGAAATTTACAGTGAATTTGTCTTTGTATTAGCGTCAGTAGGAATGCGTCATTTCTTTTATTTACTTATTACTACAGTTACTGAATCTATTTCAAGAGTTAGTCCTATAAGATGTTTGTGTTAAAACTTTAAAATGGGTGGTTTTAAATGTCATACTGATCATCATTTGAATCAAACAGTCCTAAGAGTAGTTATAAGTGCCCATTTCAACATTGTCCTTATTTGAATATATGGCAGCTAGAAGGGGGATTAATATTTAGCACAAAGCTCAAACATTATGCTTGTACATGCAAATTGTCAAGTCTGAATGTCAACATGTGTACAGTCACAATGTCCAGCACAACCAAAACTTAAAAATATACAACAGGATATTTGTTGATGTCAGCATTTATGTGTCAGCATACGACTAATGATTTGCTTTCATCATGCTTTAATTAATAATATCACACATGAAAGTCAAGATTACCTTTTAAAAAGTAACAATCTTGGTGTTTACATTGCCACAACTATCGAGTAATGTGTAACTAAAACTGTAGTAAGTCGAAGTCGCACTGCCGTTGAGCAGTGACAAACTTTCTATAATCATTCTTTATATTTAAGTGTAGCTTTATATGCTTAAGTTTACATCTCATGTCTATTTCATGTGGAAAATTTTATCCTTTCATGGAAAATTAGGTTTATTTGTCTCAGTGTACATTTATTTTCACATAAAGCATTATGATAGTTTGTAACTGCTTGTGTTATAAACATTTTGCTCACAAATAATTGTTATAAATGTTCTGTTATGATTACAATTAACTATGTGACTTAACCATGTTCAACCGTCAAGTATTTCAATGGGGTGGGGGGGGGTTTCCAATTAAAACATTATAACAGTTTTCGACATCATTAAAATCACTCCTTTTTATTCTTAATTTTACACTATTTGGCATAGTTGTTCAGTTTTTTACCACCGTGAAATTACAGAATCTGTACTTGTGGCCGTACTCTGTATTGTGATATAATCATACAGCAAGTAAATACCTTGACTTTGTCCCCCAGGCTTGTGTTGTCAAAAGTACTCCAGATGCAAAATGTCTTTAAGTTCCTTATTGAACCAAGTGCTTGTCAGTATGTCACTCACACTGGCTCATTTCGGTTTTGAAAGCTTCTCTCTCTCTTTTGTTCTCTCTCTCGCTCTCTCTCTCTGTTCTTTTCTCTCTCTCTCTCTCTCTCTCTCTCTCTCATACACACACAGTAAAGACCATGGCCTTCCCCCAGGGACTACACTGACTTTACTGTAAAAGGTAGAAGTTTATTTATTTTGTCGTATTTATACTGTATATTTGGTAATTCCCTCTCACCTTGTGGTTAAACTCCACTTAGTTAATTTCAAACAAACCTTCACTTGGGGTGTAGTGAATAAAATGAATGAATACAGTTTATATTCACAAATGTATCACAACAAAGGTCAGATTTATTGACCAATTTACAAAGACAGAGATGTTTACTAATTGACTGCTAAAAGGGTTGGTGGATATTCTATAGTTTGTGTTACTATATAAGCGGCTGACTGTTGTTTGTACAATTGGCCAATGTGTTCGCATGGGTGAATAGTGATGAGTATAGGTGTGGTTGAGTGTTGGATACTATAATATATTTCTCAGTTCCTCATATTGTTTATCTCTTTATCTTTGCAGCTCAGCAACCATTAAACGTGTTTTCAGTGTAGTAGTTCAGTAAAGCAGTACACATTCTCACCACAAGATGGAGTGGTGAACTGGCCATGAGACTGTATTGGAGTATGTGCTCATGGGAAGACTGGAAGTGCTTTTCTCACATACCTGTGAAAGGCCAAAGGTTGTAAGTGTTATTGCATTGTTAAATCTTCTTGTGCCAAATCTGCAAATTAAGATTATCCTGACTTATTCATCTTTTTTTCTACTTGTACACCTTTGAGATTTATCTCTTTAGATGAAAGTGTTCCTACTAAGATAAGGAAGTTCCCTATTTCCTATCCTCCTCTTCTTGCAGCCCTCCTTTTACCCGTATTGCCTGTTGGCCACAAACTGCAAGATAATGGAAGTAAGACCATATATCACACACTGTTTGAATGTCAATGTGAAATAATACTGGGGCTGGTTCACCAGAAACAGTAGAGATGCTGATACTTTTTAGTATTAAGAGCTGCAAATGTACTGTTCTGTAGAGGACAGCTGTTATAAGGTGAAGGCACCAATAATAGATCATTACCACCAAATGATTTGGGAAGCATACTTTTTATGTTTTTATTGTTGTCTGTTTGTTACTTTGTCAAATGTATATTAATATTAATAATTTGTGGTGTGAACTAATGTGCAACAGATCCGTTTTTATGCTATTATTTATTGTAGAGACTTGAAGTATCAAAATGCCCACCCCTACTTTTAGTGCTCTTTTAAGACGACTCTTTCTTGCCTCTGTGCTTTGATTTGTATCTTTATTTTAAAGTTGTTTTTTTTTTTT
This sequence comes from Seriola lalandi dorsalis, assembly GCF_002814215.2. Lineage (NCBI taxonomy): Eukaryota > Metazoa > Chordata > Actinopteri > Carangiformes > Carangidae > Seriola > Seriola lalandi. Next base: position 111,117 of record NW_019524770.1, read on the forward strand.
AAATGAACAAATAATAAACACTTCTCTTGATTAAGCCTATACTGGTTCTGTATTTACCTCCAGTCCATAGTGGAGGTTTAGTTGCTGATGCTCCCCACAGTTGACACTAGATGGCGTAAAAAGTCACATTTTATTCTCTAACTCTCCTAAAGTAGCCCAGTTTGAAGACACTTTGCCAGCTTTTCCCTAAAATCATGCCAAGGTTTGACCTCCAATTCAATACAGTGTTGCACTATATTGAATCATGTTGGGGATTTTTATTGCGTAATGCTCGTATGTCTGTACCTGATGCAGAGGACAGCGTGCGGATGTGAATACAGATGCATTCTGTCACACAGGGGGAAAAAAATGCCAGCTGATGTGCGGTCAATCTATCAAAGTATAACAATGAGTTGGTTTTTCACACTGTACAGTACAGTTAACCAGCTATTTCCTTTTCTCACCACAAAATGCAACTGAGGAGGGAATTCACCCATCCTCTACAGACAATGAACACAAAACAACATGTCCTGGAGTTATCTGGCAGTATTTATGACCCTTTTGTTTCTGGCTTACATGCTAAATTACTATTAAATATTATTAAGAATGAATCAAAGAACTTTGTAAGGAAGATATCATTCAGGGTATGTTGTGACCTATAAGTGCAGGGAACAATAAATCTTACAGCACCGGAAGTGTTTGTTTCCTATGGGGGGCTTTATACAACACGCAACGTGGGGATATTACTCTCTGGGCAACACTTCACAGGTTTTTGTTTGGACCACCTGTGCTGTGTGTGGGGACTGTGCTGTGCTGTAGTTCTCTGAAGGAACAACCTCACTTCACTATACACACAAAAACACACACACAGGCTGCAGGTGCATAGTGAGTGTTATTGAGTGCGTCCTGGTTACTAACTGCTGTTTCTCTTTATACTCCCTTCTTTTGGTTTTCCATCAGCCCTTGTTTTCTTCCCAGGGCTTGGCGGATGCTTGTGTGCAGCTCTGTTGGGGTCCCCAGACATTGCATCCTGCCTGCAGAAGGGTCATAAGTGGCCCCACAGGATAACCTGAACAACGGTGGGAAAGAAAGGGAGCGTGGGTCTCCTTTAGTATCGCAGTCCTGGCCACCTCTGTGCCAAAAGCATACATGCTGCCAATGGCTGATTTCAATTGCCATTATTAATGTGAGTGTGCACTGCATGTAACTGAAAATGTCTGTACATGTGCTTATGTGAGTGTTTTTGATTTGTGTGTGTGTGGGGGGGGGGGTGTGGCAAAGCAAAAAATTTACATTTAACATGAAGATTAGAAATTTAATATTTACTGGAAGCTGTACTGCAAGTGCTCAGTCAGGGTTGTGTCAGTGTTTAGTAAAGCTTTGATTTACACTTGCACGCACGCACGCACGCACGCACGCACGCACGCACGCACGCACACAAATCAGCACACAAGCACACACTTTCCTCAATTTTGATCCCCCTCTACATCACAAGAGGCCCCTTTTTGACTTCCTGTCTGTGTGGGAACCGTTTCTATCCTCTGTCACACATGGAGTGAGAGAAGGTCTCGCTCCTGCATTTGCCCTAAAAAGACAAAGTGATTGTCAATAAACAAGGAACAATTGAACCCCCTCGATGTATTCAACAGGCACTTCTGCTGTTCTTCCGGGATGTTCATGAGTTTCAGGAGTGCTTCACTTTTCCTAGTTTCCTCCATTTGACTCCACATTGTAGCTTAATTTGTGGGATTTACTGTAATAGCAGTGCTCCCTTCATATTTATTTATTCTTTAATGTTTTTCTTATTTGTTTTTCTTACTGGCCATTACTATATTAATGTATTGTTATATTATATTAATATTATAAAGTACAAAAACCTGCATTTCACCCAGTTAAATGGTACCAGTCATCTCTGCAGTTGGATTTTGTAGTGAAGTTGTTTGGAGCAGCAAACTTATGCAGCTGTTCCAGTGGCAAGTTGCTCTGAGGTAAACATGGTTGCGGGAAAACCCCTTATTATTGTGCTCCGGATGACGTTCCTCACTCTTCCAGTGTTTACCGTGGAAATAACTCTGTGCCAGCGAGCAGGTGCTTCCTCAAAAAACGCTTTGCTTTTCCAGAAGATTTGCTTTAGATTCATCTCAACAAATCAAACATTAGTTATTAAGCATTGTTATGAAAGAGGTTACGATAAATTGTGGTTAGAGGTATAGTGTCATTACGTTACATTTAGAAACTGACATGGTTTTTCCACTATGTACTTTTTATAACAGGTTTTTATTTCATCAATAGTCTAATTGAGTACTGTTATCACATTTCCTCCTTGAGGAACAATGTCACATTATGCTCACAGCAGACCTACTTTCACATAAATGACCAGCCAGCATCTTGAACCTGCTGACATAACTCTAGTTTACACAAGCCTGTTTGTTTGAAACTATACTTTATTATTCCTTAATTATTAAAAATAATAAGAAAGAGGAATAACCAAGTAAAAACAATAAAGGCACAAAGGAACAAAAATGTAATTTCCTTAAACCCTGTACACTGCCAAGCTCCGCCTACACACACTTTGCCTAATTAGACTCATATCATCACTTGGAGTGGTCCAATTAGATGAGGATGATGAATAATGTAAATAAGGCAATTTTGGAGTTGTCTGAAGCAACATTTTTGAAACACAGTAGTTCTCCCTTATTCAGTATTTTTGCTAAGCTAAGCAAAACAACCAACAAGCACACCTACTCCACTCTTGAGTAAAAGTATTCCTTCATCTTCCAGAATGGAGTAGTGGACTGTTGAATGCAGGCAGCACATGCAGCAAGATGTTCTTGTCTCAATACAAAGGCTTGAGAGCAGAGGCCTGTACCTCACTTTGGTGTTATGCAGTCAATCAGAGTGACACCAATTATGTATGTCACATGACCACAAGAGACTGCAAATGGAAACTCTGAGAGGGGCACATCCATCAGCTCCATCTAATGGGGCTTGCTGTAGAAGGAGAATGAATGAAGTCTCAACAGACAGCCTCACGCACCCATTCACCAGATCTTTCCACAGAAGTACATTATACTTGTGTATGGGATATCTATTATGCTTGCAATTATCTTGGACAATTCAGTTAATTGTGAAGACTGAAATGATCATTGTTGTGCCAATGCTGTGCATGAGGTTCATAACTCACAAATTTAGTCCATTGATTTAAATAAAAAAGGCTCCAGAAAGTATCTTTGGATGAACGTGTAGATCAGAACACAGTGTCCAATGTTACTTCAGCAGCAGATATAGATAATTTGCAATTTTTTTAATTTTACACACAATTTCTTTTAGTATGGAAATGTTTGTGAATGTGGTGAATCGAACTATGGATTATCTTTAATCATTATGATTCGGTTATGATTCTGTTCATCCAACATATTATACTGTTTTGTTTGTTTGTTTGTTTGTTTGTTTGTTTTTTACAGATTTACATCTATGGTAAGTAATGTTTGATCTGGTCTTTCACCATACTGAAACACTGCTGTTAACAGTATTATTAGTTACTCCAAGAATGTTACATGTATAGTGGCACATTTTCAAGTCTCAGGTAAGTAACTTCTAAAATATAATGTTTTTGTAGGAAGCCTCAATTTAGGATGTAAATGTCACGTGTCATTGTCACTCTTTTGATTTTTGTGAATTTGAAATATATCTCTTACAAAAGAATAACACAAATGAGTTTGAAGTACATTTAATTTGAAAGATATTTCGTACAGTACATTGAGCAAAGGTAATAACCTCTGTACCACAGAGAATAATGTATTGCCTTACTGATAAACACTGTTGAATGGTCTAAAATACAGAATAAGTGAACCTCATAATACATAAAACCCTGCCATGATTTTTGCTACCTTCCAGAGATGTTCGTGTTCATCTGCTATAGAAATCAATTAAAGCTATGACGGAATTGTGAAGAATCTTACACTGATGTTAATCATCATCCAGTTCTTTAGATCCACCACTAAAATGCTGCCATGAACAGTACTGTATCTGCACAATAGTAAGTTAAACATTCACAATGAATAATATCAGTATTTTCTGGCTTTCCAGGAACGTACAGTATTAACTAGAAAAGTATATAACTTTTTACTATTTTAAAGGTGCTATATGTAAGTTTTCTCTACTGCTGAACTTGGTTTCTTGCCAGGAGCGGGTAATAGTGGTGATGGTGACTTGCCAAGAGCTACAGTGACTTCCTGTTGCAAAGTAGTAGAGGGGACGAGCTGGGACTGGCTGGTTAGCACGCTACCTTCAATAGGCGGCTGTCGCTCAGGATGTAGAGCGAGTTGTTCACTAATCAAAAGGTCAGTAGTTCGATCCCCATCTCCTGCTGTTTGAATTGCATGATTGTTTGAGAGAATGTGGCTTGTAGTGTAAAGTGCTTTGAATGATTAATAGGACTAGTAAGTCATTTAGTAGAAGTGATAGAAATAGAAGCAAAAAAATAGTCAATATTGGTGTTAATTAACAGCTGTTAATGCCAAAGTTGACTATGTAGCAATAGCAAAAACTTACATGTAGCACATTAAAATTTTAACATTAGTCTTCAAATAATACTTTTGATTAGATTAAATACATTCACAGACCTGCTTAATCCTGCATTAAAATGTTGAGCAGCAAGAATGGTATAAATATACTGCAGTAATTTGAAAAAAAACTACAGTATATGTGCATATATGACATTTTTAAGTAATTAATGCAACAGTTGCATGGTTTATCATTAGTGAACATTGCCATGTTCTGTTTTAGGCTCAATATGTAACAAATAATCTATGGCTCAGTTCATGAAAACAAACGTTTTTGTTTCGCATAAAATTATGCAAATCCCCTACATATAGAATATACATTCAAGTTTTTAGGATTACTTTTTCATACTGGTGTATGATCAGTTGTTGTGCATATGTTCAATCTCAGCGTTAGGAATGCTTGAACAGTGTTTCTTTGGTGCATGATTAACAAGAATTTAAAATTGAATTAGAAATGACAATAATCTAGATAAATCCTTTTGCTTTCTTGACTTTATAGTAAGACTTAAGACTCATTGTTTGCAGCATCAATATCATTAGCTGTCTTCTTGTTATGTTCTACGGTAGACTCCTTCTACAGTAGTTCTCCTCAGCATTTGTAGAGTCACAGTCAAGTTACGATGAAATCTTTTTCAAACTCTCGAGGCTTGTAACTGCTTCTTGGCTGTTTATTTCACTCTCAGAATCTTCAACATCAGCATAAGCGCCATCCTCAGATTCTGCATTCACTTTGGTCAAAGTATCAAGTGGGATTAATGTTGTTCCCTCAGCTGCTCTGTTAGCTGCCTCTTGATTATCTGCCTTGCTTGGATCAAAATCTTGCTCTCCATCATCAGTCTCTTCCTCTGGTTCTTCTGAATCTTCCTCTGCCTCATCTTCTCCATCAGCTGAATCTCCTTGGTTTCCACTCCAGTCTTCATTGGGTGTCTCAGTTTCCTCCTCATCTTCAAAAGCTTTGACATGGTCTTCATCATTGCCATGGCTTCCATCTGGCATAGTTGCATTGGTCTCTGTCTGTCCATCAGTAGCTTCATCTATGTCTTCTACTGGTACGTTTTCATCATTGTTTTCTGATATTTCCTCCACATGCACATCCTCATCCTTATCCGGTTTCAGCTCCACCACATCATCAGGGCCTTCTGTTTCATTATTTGTTTCTGTTAAAGCATCATCTCGATGCTCCTCAGTCAAGTCACTTTCTTCACATGTATTTCCAACTTTGTCAGAATTAGTCTCAGACTCATTGTCAGTATTGTCTACCTCTTCATCATCTCCTTGAGTAAGTTGCTGTCTGTCGTCTTGTGGAGATTCATCCTCTGTGTTATCTGTGGGTTCTTCCCCTCCTGTTTGAGCTTCTCCAACCTCCTCTCCTGCAGATGTACCTTCTGTTCCTGATTCTTCTTCACCATCGCTTTCAGTAATGTCATTCCCTGCCCCTTCAGTTTCTCCTGACTTTTCCTCTGCTGTTTCACGTTCTTCAGTGTCATCTCCTGTTGTTGCAGCCTCTGTGTAGTCTTCACCTGTTGCTTCAGACTCCCTGCCACTTTCATCTTCAGCCTCCTCGGATTCCTCTCCAGTTGTTTCACCTTCTACTTTTTCCTTGATGGGAGATTTATAAACTTCTTCTTCACTTCGTTCTTCTTCTTTAATAAATTCTTCAGTGGCACTGCTTTCTGCATTTGTTTCAGATGGTTCTGTCTCATGAAGCTCTGCTTCACCATGTTCTGCATCATTTAAAGTCTCATTTTCATCTGTAGCCACTTTATCCTCTTCTGCTGTCTCGTCTTCTCCTGTAGTTTCATCTGCACTCTCATTTTCAGACTCGGCTTCTGAATGTCCTGATTCATTATCATTTGTAACTTTTGAAATATCCTCTTCCCCTGCGGTCTCATTTGCATCTGTTGTTGCATTGTTTAGTGATTCATTTTCATCTGTGGCTGATTCATTGTTCTCCTCCTCTGATTCATTTTCTGTCACAGCTTTGGAGCTTCCTTCTGTTGCAGATTTGGGATCAGCTTCTACATTATCATGCCCTTCTACAAGTTCTTCTCTATCTTTAATTGTTTCTGCTTCGGTTGGTTTTGACAGTTTGTTAGCTTGGGCTGTGTTATCATTCTCTGATGTTTCATCATCATTTGTGGTGGCATCCATGCCTTCTGTAGAATCATCTTCACTGCTAGCAGCAGTTTCCTCCACATCTTCGGTTGTCCCTGCTTCTGCAGCCTCATCTTTGTCAGATTCATGTTCACTTGTGTTCACAACTTGTGCTGTACTTTCCTCTTCAGCTGTGGTGGCTTCATGAGCTTCTTCCATTTCATCTTCACTTGTTGCAGTAATCTCGTTTTCTTCTGCAATGTCATCTTCAGTTGTTGCTTTTTCAGCAGTTTCATTGTCATCTGACTCAGACTCATCTGCACTAGCAGCTGGAATCTCGTCTTCCACCGCTACATCTTTGTCAGATTCATGTTCAGTTGTAGCTGCAACATCTGCCTCTTCTGCTTCACTGTTATCTGCAGCTTCATCTTCACTTGTGACAGCAATATCTTTTCCGGCAGCACTTTCATCTTCAGCTGTTGTTGCTTCATCATTGTCAGCAGTTTCATCTTCATCGTTTGTGCTAGCAGTCTGCTGATCAACCATCTCTTCTTCCACAGACTCATCCTCTTCAGATTCATCTTCAGATGTGACAGCCACAACAGACCCTTTTGCAGGATCTTCGCCTTCAACTATGTTGGCTTCTGCAAGCTCCTCCTTTGATTCATCTTCACTTGTGAAATCCATCTCTTTTTCTGTAGGAGTCTCATCTTCAGTTGTTGCCGCTTCAGCTGGTACCTTTGACATTTCATCAACTGTGCCATCGTTTTCCTCTGTGGTCTCATCTTCATTTGTGGTGGCATCTTCTGCAGAATCATCATCACTGGTGGCGGCAGTCTCCTCTCCATCTTCAAACACCCCTGCTTCCACAGCTTCTGATTTGTCAGATTCATTTTCAGTTGTGGCAGCCACACAAGTGCCTTCTGCTGGAACTTCATCTTCACTGGCATCTTCTTTTGAATCATCTTCACTTGTGATTTCTTTTTCTTTAGCCATCTCATCTTCAGTTTCTGCGTCTTCAGCTGATTCTTTTAATACATCATCAGGAGTGATTGTGTCACTGTTCTCATCTGCAGACTCATCTGCACTGGTGGAAGCTAGCTTTTCTTCATCACTGCCTGTTCCTTCTTCCACAGACTTATCTTTGTCAGATTCATGTTCACTTGTGGCTTCCATAGTGATCTCTTCTGCGTTTTCATCTTCAGCTGTGGTGGCTTCAGCAGCCTCTTCTTTAAATTCATCCTCACTTGTAACAACAATCTCCTTTTCTCCAACAAGCTCATCTTCTGTTGTTGCTTCTTTAGTTGGTTCCTTTGACAGTAGATCAACCCTGGCATCATTCTCCTCTGCACTTTCATCTTCATTTGTGTTGTCGTCTAAATTTTCTGCAGAATCATCATCGTCACTGGTGGCAACAGTCTCTTCCATGTCTTTAACTACCACAACTTCCTCTTTGTCTGATGCATGCTCAGTTGAGGCTGCCACAGACGTCTCTTCTGCTGCAATTTCATCTTCAGCAGTCTCATCATTTGAATCATCTTCGCCTGTGACAGCAAGCTCTCTTTCTGCAGCTATCTCGTCATCCATTGTTGCCTCTTCAACTGGCTCTTTTGATGATTCATCAGCTGTGGTTGTGTCACAGTTCTCATCTGAAGATTCATCTGCACTGGTCGCAGGGATCTCTTCTTCATCATCAACTGTCCCCTCTTCCTCAACCTCATCTTTGTCAGATACATGTTCACTAGTGGCTTCCATACTGGGCTCTGCTGCTGCATTTTCATCCTTAGTTCCAGTGGCTTCGGAAGCCTCCTCCTGAAGTTCATCTTCACTTGCAATCTCATCTTCAGATGTTGCCCCTCTTGCTGGTTCTTTTGCTGATTCATCAGCTGAGGCTGTATCATCATCTGCCCCAGCAGCATGATTCTCTTCTTCATTATCAGCCATCTCTGCTTCCACAGGTTCTTCTTTGTCATATTCATCTTCTGTTGTGGCTGCCACAACAGACTCTTCAGCTGAAATTTCTTCTGCCCCTTCCTTAGACTCATCTTCACTTGTGATCACAATTTCTCTTACTACAAGAATCTCATCTTCATCTGGTTGTTTTGGCAACTCATCACCTGTGATGGTGTCATCCTCTTTTGTAATTTCATTTTCATCTTCATTTGAGGTGGTTTCCATACTCTCTGAAGAATCTGCTCCCACTTCCACAGCCTCTTCTTTGTCGGAGTGGTCTTCAGTTGATGGAATCATAGCGGTCGCTTGTGCTGTGTTTTCATTCTTACATATGGTTGATTCCTGTTCCTCTGTTATATCTCCAGTTGTGTCTGCTTTCTCTCTGTCTTTTTCTGATGTTTCATTTTCAGCAGTAGCTGCTTCTTTTTCTTCAGACGTTTCTTCTTTCTCTACCATGGATTCATCTTCACCCACGCCTATGTTTGCACTCTCATTTGTGTCCCTTTCATCTTCTGTTTTGCTTATTTCCTTGTCATTATCTGCAGGACAGTATTTTGCTGTTACTACAGCAGCAGTCTGTTCAGTCAGTTCTTTGATTGTGTCTACTCCTTCTGCTTCATTGTTTTCAGAACCATCTTCTTGACTTGGATGGTGATGGACATCATCTGCTTCCTTTTCAAATTCATCTTCGGTGTCATGGTGTGCTTTATTCCCTTCCACTTCCCTTACAGCTTTGGCAATGACTTCTTCTACGAGTGTCTCTACTGCTTTTGTCTTAATAAAATTTTCGGAATGAGATGTAAAGTTGGTTGCCTGTTTATTGCCAGAATCACTGTTCTTCATCGCCAGAATCCTCTTTAGGTCAAAGTCCACGACCACAGGTGCAGAATTCATAACTTTTGCAGGAAGTGGCCGCCTCGATTTAATTCTTTTCCTCATGCATGTTTCACATGGACAATATTCATCATCGTTTTCACTGCGCTGGTCACTGTAAGATGTCCCTGTTGCTGTATCATCACTTTGTTCTGATTGTGGATCAACTGATTGTTTGGACATAATTTTCAGCCTCCGTCTTCTCTCTTCCGTTTGTGCTGTTGAAGCACGGGACATTGCTTCTTTAGGAGGTCTTGGTAGACCTGCTCGGCCTTGAATTTTCCTCAGTTCTCTGTCAATACTGGTTTGGATTCTTTTGTGGACCTCTGTTTTAAGTTCACCTATCATCATGTCAAGCTGCTCATTGTCATCCAAGTTCCATCTGACTTTGAACTCTCTCATTGCATTGATATAATGTGTCATGAACTGCTTTTCTATTTTAGTTAATAAAGTTAAGACCCAAACAGGATCAGGATCTTGAGAAATCCTTTTGGCTAACTGTCCTCTTTCAATAATGGGAGGACTGCCAGAACTGGTGTCCTGTCGACATTCGGTTCCAACTTCCTCTGGAACATTTTTGCCATTGCTGTCATTTTCCGAACTCTTGTTTGAGGAGGGTGGTGTTTCAGATAGTTCTCTTGGACTATCATTGTTTCTAATTGTGTCATCTGTTTCTGGATCATCATCTTTTTGTTTTTCCTCATACATTACTTCTACATCTCTCTCAGATGTCCATTGAGCATCTGCTTCTGCCTCACCTTCATTAACTTCTTCTACTTTACTTAAGGGACCTGGACTGGTATGCGGTCGAGACACATTCACATTCACACCATCACTACTCTTCCCGGAGCCTGTGGAGCCACTGTTGACATCCACACCAGAGGAGGACGTATGAATGAACTCATCATCCACAGAACGGCGATCACCCTTCTTTAACACGTGTTGATTTTCTGGAGGATCACAAAGCCAAAGAGATTTAAGAATATTCATTAGCTCTTGGTATCTTTCATCCTTTTCGTTTGCATTTTTAGGATCATGGTCTATTAACTGCAACTTAACAAGGCAATCCAAAAGACCTCTAGCTGAATTGCTTAGTTTACGTCCATATACAGGAGAAATTTCTGGTAAACTGTTACACCTATCAAGCTTTGGATTCAAAAGAACTTTCATCACCTGTACAGAAGAGTGGAATATTTTTGAGTCATCATCTCTCTGAGTACAGGTATTATCTGCATTTGGTGCCTCTGTGCTTGTTTGGCCGTCGTCATTAGAGACACTGTTCACCACAACTCCTTCATTTGCATCTTTTGTATTCTCAGCTGTAGAGTCATTATTGTTTTCATTATCCTCCATTTTGTTAATTTCCTCTGTTGTGTTGTCTCCACTTTTCTGTCCATCACAGTTTTCATTGAGTTCCTCCATGTCAAACATATCTCCATCTGCTGGTATTGTTTTCAGCCATTCGTTCACAACCTCAGTAGGGGATGCATTTGGTAGGCTTGATGGGACCAGCTCAAAGTCATCAGCATCTGTGTCTTTCTGTCTACATTTGTTGCTTCTGTCACTTTTGTTAGATTCCAATGGACCTTTTGTTATCCTCTTAGACACATAAGTGTTTGATTCACCAGTGGCTGGTGTCTCACAAATCTCTTTGACAATATCTGAACTGGACAGAGTCTGTGACAAATCACTTTCACTTGACTCTGTGTGACAAATCACATGACGTTTTTTTCCTTTTGATTGTCTTGATTTATCTTGCCTGCTTGACTTGCTTGTCTTAGAATGACAGCTCCTCTTATCAATTGTATCTTCTTGTTTCTCCTGCTCATGCACACTACTGTCTTCAGGATTCACACCCTCCACTGCATTTATTGGAGAAACACTGGTTTTCTCATCAGCAGGAACATCAAAGGCTGTGGACATTTTCAACTCCTCTTTATTTTCCATATCTTCATTTGTTGAAATGTCAGTTGTTTTGGACTTTTGAGATTTCATGGACAGATTTGACTTAACAGATAAAGAACTCCGTGGCCGTCCTTCACTTTTCTTTTGTTTAACCTCAGATGTTGTTGACTTTTTTGAACGTGCTGAAAGCTTAGACTTTGATGACATGGCTGTAGGTGCTCTGTCTTCAGTTTCCTCAACTGTCACAGCAGGGACTTCAGACCTGCTTACATATAGATCTGATTTTGTAGAAACAAGGCAAAGCGTTCTCTCCTCCTTTTCCTTAGTATTTTCACCAGCAGTAACATCAGATACTTTAGATTTTTTTAATATCACTGACATAGTTGACTTTCCTGACAGGGTACTCGATGCTCTCTCCGATTTCTCTTCAGCATTTCCTTCATTTGGAACGTCACAACTTTCAATAGTAGGAATTTCAGGAGCAATTAATTGGTTTGATTTTCTTGAAATATTTGATTTTGCTGATTTGGTTGACATGGCACTATGTGTTCTTTCCTCATTAGAGGTAACTCCAGACATATTGGACTTCAATGACAAAACACTTGGTGTCCTCTCTGTTTGATCTATGTCCTCAGAATGTGTTTCAGCCTTTTCAGGACTTTGAAATGCTTTTGATTTTGTAGATATTGATGTCACATTTGACTTCACTGATTTGCCGGACATTGAGCTCTTCACTGTCTTCTCAGTGTCTTCTTCAGTGTCACTAATTTTAGCACCATCTTCAGCTGGAACGTCAGACGCTTTTGACTTCTTAGATACTGCTGTAACATTTGACTTTCCTGACTTTGCTGATTTGATGGAGGCACTGCTTGGTGCTCGCTCCATATCCTCCTCATGAGTTTCTTGACCTGGAGCATTAGAAGCTTTTGAGTTACTCGACTTTGACTTTTTAGAAATATTTGACTGTGTTGATTTGGCAGATCTGGTTGATTTAACTGACAGGGTGCTTGTTGGTCTTTGTACAGTTTCCTCCTTATTTGCAGAGTTTTCTTCTGAATGGACGTCACATGCTGTTGACTTTGCTGATTTTCCTGATCTGACAGACATTTTACTTGCAGTTCTCTCTACATGTTCCTCATAGTCAAATATATTTTCTTCAATTGGACCATGCTGTCCTTTTGACTTTGCAGATTTGGCTGACATTGAACTCTGTGATCTTTCTTGAGTCTCCTCTTCACCATTCTCTTCATCAGAAATGCTGGCAATTTTAACAGAACAAACTTTAGAAACATTTGATTTAGTAGATTTTACTGAAGCATGTGATTTTGCTGATTTAGTTGACAAGGCGCTCGGGACTCTATCTGTAGTTTTCTCACATTCAGCTACATCATCAGTAGCAACACCAGAGGTTTGTGACTTAATAGATTTTTCAGAAACATGAGACTGGACTGATTTGGCTGACATGCTGCTTGCTGCTCTTTCTTCAGTTTGCTCTTTGTCAATTTCCTCATTGGGGCTCTCAAAGCTTCCTTCTGCTGGAACATCAGTATATTTTGACTTTTTTGATCTAGCAGAAACATTTGACTTGACCGACTGAGCTGACATTGAGCTCGCCCTCCCTGCATTCTCTGCAGCAGCAATTTTAGTGCTGTGTTCAGAAGGGATGTCAGAAGTTTTTGATTTCTTAGATATTTGTGAGACATTTGACTTTGCCGATTTTGCTGATTTGACTGACATATTGCTTGAAGCTCTTTCTACGTCATCAGAATCATACGCATTTCTTGCTGACTTATTTGACTTTTCCGAAATAGTTGACTTTGCAGACATTGGACTCTCTGCTCTGTTTTGAGCTTCTTCCTCATAATTTCTCCCCTTAGGAGTATTCGTGTCAGGAGGAACTTTAGAGGCATTTGATTTCATAGATACTGTAGAAGTATGTGAACTAGGTCTGGCAATGCTTTCTTGAGCTGGAACGTCAGCTGAGCATTTTGACCGACTTGATCTTGCAGAAACATTTGACTTCACTGAATGGACTGACATGGAACTTACTGATCTGCTGTCATTGTGCTGCTCTTCATTTACCTTTTCAGGAGTATCAGCATTGTGATCAGAAGGAATTTCAGAAGCTTTTGATTTCTTCGATACTGCTGAAACATTTGACTTTGCTGATTTTGCTGATCTGACAGATATATTGCTTGGAGCTCTCTCTTCATGTTCCTTGTGATCATATGTATGTATTTTTTCTGACTTAATAGATTTGGTAGAAATAGCTGACTTTGCAGATTTGGCTGACATTGCACTCTGTGCTCTGTCTTGAGTTTCCTCCTCCTCATCTCCTTCATCAGGAACACTGGTCTTTTTGGCAGAATGAACTTCAGACACAGTTGATTTGATAGATTTTGTAGAAGCACATGACTTTGTTGATTTTAATGACAAAGCACTTGGTGCTCTCTCTGCAGACTTGATAGATACTTTCGAAACATGAGACTGCACTTTGGCTGACATGCTGCTTGCTGCTCTTTCCTCAGTTTGCTCTTCACCATTGTCTTCATCAGATGCCTCAGAGGGTTCTTTAGCTGGAACATCAGCAGAACATTTTGACTTACTTGATTTGGCAGAAAAATTTGACCGGACTGATACTGGACTCACTGCTCTCCCTTCACTCTCCTCCGGATTGTCGACAACATCTTCTAAGCAATTATCAGAAACGTTTGATATTTTAGATGTTGCAGAAGCTTTTGACTTTGATGATTTTCCTGATTTGACTGATAGATTGCTTGGAGCTCTCTCTGCACATTCATCATGATCAGATGTATTTTCCTCAGCTGGACCATTGAATCCTATTGACTTTGCAGATTTGGCTGACATTGGACTCGGTGCTCTGTCTTGAGTTTCTTCTTCATCATCTCCTTCATCAGGAATGACAGTTTTTTTGGCAGAATGAACTTCAGAAGCAGTTGATTTTATAGATTTTGTAGAAGCACGTGACTTTGCTGATTTTACTGACAAAGCACTTGGTGCTCTCTCTGCAGACTTAATAGATACTTCAGAAACATGTGACTGGACGGATTTACCTGACATGCTGCTTGCTGCTCTTTCTTCAGTTTGCTCTTCACCATTGTCTTCATCAGATGTCGCAGAGTGTTCTTTAGCTGTAACATCAGCAGAACATTTCGACTTATTTGATTTAGCAGAAACATTTGACTGGGCTGACATTGAGCTCATTGCTCTCGTTTCACTCTCCCCTTCAACAATTCTCTCCTCAGGATTGTTAACACCATCTTCCAAGGGAGCTTCTGAAACTTCTGATCTTTTAGATACTGTGGAAACATTTGACTTTGCTGATTTTGCTGATCTGACAGACATGTTGCTTGGAGCTCTCTCTTTGGGTTCCTTTTGACCAAATGTATGTATTTTTTCTGACTTAATAGATTGGGTAGAAATAGCTGACTTTGCAGATTTGGCTGACATTGCACTCTGTGCTCTGTCTTGAGTTTCCTCTTCATCATCTCCTTCATCAGGAATGCCAGTTTTTTTGGCAGAATGAACTTCAGAAGCAGTTGATTTTTTAGATTTTGTAGAAGCACGTGACTTTGCTGATTTAACTGACAAAGCACTTGGTGCTCTCTCTGCAGACTTAATAGATACTTCAGAAACATGTGACTGGACGGATTTACCTGACATGCTGCTTGCTGCTCTTTCTTCAGTTTGCTCTTCACCATTGTCTTCATCAGATGTCGCAGAGTGTTCTTTAGCTGTAACATCAGCAGAACATTTCGACTTATTTGATTTAGCAGAAACATTTGACTGGGCTGACATTGAGCTCATTGCTCTCGTTTCACTCTCCCCTTCAACAATTCTCTCCTCAGGATTGTCAACACCATCTTCCAAGGGAGCTTCTGAAACTTCTGATCTTTTAGATACTGTGGAAACATTTGACTTTGCTGATTTTGCTGATCTGACAGACATATTACTTGGAGCTCTCTCTTTAGGTTCCTTTTGATCAAATGTATGATTTTTTCTGCTTAATAGATTGGTAGAAATATGACTTTGCAGATTTGGCTGACATTGCACTCTGTGCTCTGTCTTGAGTTTCCTCTTCATCATCTCCTTCATCAGGAATGCCAGTTTTTTTGGCAGAATGAACTTCAGAAGCAGTTGATTTTATAGATTTTGTAGAAGCACGTGACTTTGCTGATTTCACTGAGAAAGCGCTAGGTGCTCTCTCTGCAGACTTAATAGACCTTTCAGAAACATGAGACTGGACTGATTTGGCTGACATGCTGCTTGCTGATCTTTCTTCAGTTTGCTCTTCATCATTTCGTCCATCAAGGCTCTCAAAGCTTCCTTCAGCTGGAACATTAGAACATTTTGACTTTTTTGATCTAGCAGAAATATTTGACTTGACTGACTGGACTGACATTGAGCTTGTTGCTCTCCCCTCAGTTTCCTCAATTTCTTCAGAGACATCCCCACAGTTTTCACAAGGAATTGCAGAACCTCTTGATTTCTTGGATATTGCTGAAACATCTGACTTTGCAGATTTAGTGGAAGTGGTTGACATATTGCTTGGAGCCCTTTCTCCAAGTTCTGCATGATCTGCAGCATTTTCTCCAGCTGAAACATCACTCGGCATTGACATATTAGATTTGGCAGAAATATATGACCGTGATGATTTGGCAGATTTGACTGACACATTTGACTTTGCTGATTTCACTGACAGTGCACTAAGTCCCCTCTCTTCCTCATATTTGGTAACATTTTCTCTATCTGAACAATCACTGCATTTTGACCTACTTGATCTTGCTGAAATGTTTGACTTGGCTGATTTGTCTGACATGCAGCTTGGTGATCTCTCACTAGTCTCGTGTACAGCATCCCCATCATCACAAATATCACTATTACGTTTGGGAAGAGCTTGAGAAGCTTTTGATTTTGTAGATACTGCAGAGGTATTTGACTCTCCAGATTTAGCTGACATTGCACTCAATGCCCTTCCTGCGATTTCCTCATCATTGTTCTCAGAGGCTCTTTCTTCAGGTTGCTGTACATCATTTTTATCCTCATGACTGTCATCATTGTCTTTAATAGGAACTTCAGAAGATTTATATTTGCTAGATTTTGTAGAAATATTTGACTTAACTGACTTTGCTGATTTGACTGACATTGTGCTTTGTGGTCTCCCTGCAGATGCATTGGACTTAGCTGACATAGCACTAGTTGCTCTCTCCAGTGGTCCTTCTAGAGCTTCAGCATTCACTTCGCCCATTTCTTCACCACACTTTGACTTTGTAGATGTTGCAGATACATTTGACTTGGTAGACCTAGCAGACATTGCACTCAGTGCTCTTTCAATTTCTTTCTTTTCAGCTTGTTTTTCCTCATTTATTTCATGTTCATCTGCATTTTCAAGACCTTTGGGAGTTCTACATTTTCTGGACCTTTTAGATGCATTTGACTTTGTTGATTTTACTGACATGTTACTTGGAGCTCTATCCACAGTTTCCACTACCTCCTCGTCACTGTCAACTTTATTTGAAGACACTCCTGAGAAAGCACTAAGTGTTCTTGCATCTGTGTTTTCCACTTTAGATTTTGCTGATTTTGCTGACATGGCACTAGGTGCTCTCTCTTGAGTATCTTCCATAGCAACTTCATCTTGAAGCTTAGATACTTTTGAATGTGTAGATCTTGCCGAGGTGTTTGATTTGGATGACATGACACTTGACACCCTGTCGTGATCTTCTCCAGGCTCTTCAGCTTCCTCTCTCTCATCCAAATTTTCATCATCATCATGTTTTGACTTTAATGATACGGGAGAATGTACACTCCCTTCAGATTTGCCATCTGAGTTTTCTCTGACTGGAGCTTCAGACGTTCTTGATGTTTTAGATTTTGTAGAAACATTTGACTTCTCTGACATTGCACTTTGTGCTCTCTGTCCAGTTTCATTCTCATTTTCAGAGTTTTCAATGCTTTTCTCTGCAGATGCTTCTGATGTATCTGATTTTGATTCTGCAGAGGCGTGTGATGCAGCTGAGGTGGCACTAGATGTCCTTTGCTCACTTTCCTCCTCAACTTGTTCTTCATCTGGGAGAGAAGAGACTCTTGATCCCTTTGATTTGACAGAGGCTTTGGATTTGGAAGACATGGAACTTAATGCTCTTTCTTCATCAACATCCTCCTCTGATTTGTGTTGTTCAGCTGCCACTTCTGACTTCATTGATTTTTCAGATTTAGAGGATTTAACAGACCTGCTACTTAAAGGTCTTACTTCATGTGATACGGATTTTGTTGAGGCATTTGATTGAACTGACATGGCACTTTTGGATCTTTTCTCCACCACATCATCAGACTCTGTATTCTGTATTTCTTCAGACTTATTTGATTGGCCAGAGGCATTTGATTTAACAGACATGGCACTTGATTGATCTCTTTGTATCTCAGCTTCTTCTTCACCTTGTCCTTTTGTATCATTCTCAGGAGCATCTGAAACTCCGCAATGACAAGTGTGTGAAGTTTTTGATTTTCTTGACTTGCTAGAGTGCACTGAAGCATTTGATGCTCTGTCTGGGGGGGTTGGAGATAAATATTGCATTGGTGATTCTTCATCTAACACTGCACTTCCAGTGGTCTCTTCCTTTTCAGGTGTACTATTCTGAGAAGATCCTCTTGATGCACTTAGTGGGACATCATCATTCTCATCATTTTGATCCTCTTCATGGTCTGTTAACGTTTGTGAGGAAGTGCTAGGAGGAGATCCTGCTCTTTCTTCTTGCTCTGATGTTTTGACCTGATCATTTGGGGAACTGACGCCACACACCTCACATTTGTTCGGTATGGAGGATTGCACATTGCACTTTGGTGAGCAAGTCCCACTCCTGATGGTGCAGTACTCTACAGTTTCAGATGCTTCAACGGTTTGCTTCATATATGTTTCTTTCCCCATCGCATGTTCTGTATACTCTTCACTTGATCTAGACATCGTTTGCCTTTCAACCACCGTCTTTCTGGAGACCATTGTATGTGAGGATGTACTCGAGCTAGAAGTTTGAATGCAGCGACTTGCTCCATGTGCCCCTGAGACATTTTTCCAGATGTCATAATCCTGGCAGTGACTGCAACAGTGAGGACAGTGAGATTCCTCTGTATGTCTTTGATAGCGCCTGGTGATGTAACCTTCATCTTGCTCAGCAGCAGAGATGTTTTCAGATTCTGAATAGCTTCTATCACTAACCTGTGCAAAATAGGAGTTATTGGGTCCCTGGAGGTGTTCATATGCCTTGCCTTTTGTCTTTTTTACTTCTGTCGACCATTGCAATGTTTCAGCATTTTGGAGCCGGAAGCGCACTTTCATTTCCATAGACAAACTGCCATCTTTATTAACGCGAACCCGTTTCTCTATATCATCATCTCTCATTCCATCATCAGTGGGTGGGCAGGAATCCACATTATCTGGAGAGTCAGTTCCATCCGGTAATGACTTGTCAGATGACACTGACTGCCTGTTAGATCTCTTGTCAGATTCCAGTTTTGGATTGATGACACTTTTCTTTGTTGGTAATCCTTGGTAAACCATCAGGACAAGAATGGAGACAGGAAGAAAAAGACAAAAATAGATGGAATTAGGTCTCTTTTACTCATGGTGTACAATACATTTATAAAACAATAATCTTTGAGATCTAGCATAGGTAGCGCTTCATTTTACAATATAATTACTTGATATTAATGACATAGAATATACCAAATAATTATTAAAAAAAGATAATTACTCGGGTTGGAGTTAATATTATGGCTTTTTAATGCTTTAATAATGCAAAGAATATTGTTTCAAGAAACTGTGTCAGGGTATAAAGTCTTGACATTAAGCCACTTCTCCTACCCTCATGTCTTTCAGTGCAGCCACTGGACCGTGACCTCACACTCAGCTTTGGAAGTTTGTCATCAGATGTTTTCCTAAAATTTTCCACGATGGAAGGATGAGAAGGCTCACGTCCCACACAGACAAGGACACTGGGGCACTGCATGAGACTCTGAACATTGTCAATCTGAAACAGAAGAACAGAAATTAGTTAAGAGCAAGTCTGTTCACTGAATGAAGTTTGTAGCGAAATAAAGGCAATAGGATGAGGGATTACAGGCATGTCTGGATTAAATGCCCTGGACATGACATAATTTGAAGAAGACTGGGAATTTTACGCAGTAGATTTCTGGCAGATATTGTTTTGATATACAGTATAATTGCAATCTAAATCCCAACTCAACACCCAAGCTCTCACTGTCTTTTATGCACAAGATGCATTCTCTTTCTTACAGAGACACTGCTAGACCACTTTTTTTTTTTTTATAAAAAAGTCTTTTTTTTTTCTTGGTTATCAGTCCTTGTCAGTTTTTCTAGGCACTGTAGGTATGAGCGAACTGAATGCAGAACACAAAGCAACTAGAATGAGGCGCATCTAGTGCAGAGCTTCACAGCTTTGGCACCTACTACCTGTAATGTTCCTAATGATGTGTTTCCTATATATTATAAGATATGCCATTGTGTTGACATTTGTAACCTCATAGCTGATTGCATATTTATGAAATTGTTATCAAACGTATTTGCCACTTTGGATTCAGCCACTTTATATGTCACTTTTTTATCACTCAAAAAGCATCACTTATGGGGTTTATGTCTTTAATATATTGAAAATATTTAAAAAAATAATTTGATATATTGAAAATGCTTTTCTTTTACCAAACATATAGGACTATAGCAACTAGAAAATATTTATAGGGAAACATTTAAGAAACAAGTGTTATGATGAGAACATTTTAATTGGGTCGAGTTATTGTCCCCTTATTTGTGCAACTGAGTGCTCTAAATCCCTGTAAAGACTCTGAGTCCCGCAGTGATTCAAGACAAGATAAATATCCTAATCCAGGATGATCTCTGGGAGACTTCACCAGATGACAGCGCATTCTTGCTGCCATTGCACAGAGTGGTGGGTATTGCTCAGCAGTAATGCAAGATTACTGAGTTTGTGAAAGTAGTTGACTAAATCATCATCATCATCATCATCATCATCATCATCATCATCATCA
>NW_019524770.1:132352-140631 GCF_002814215.2 Seriola lalandi dorsalis
AAATTAATCCAACAACAACCCGGTGTTGGGTGTTTCTATACATTTCACATAGGATTTTAGAGCACAAGGTAAATTTACTATTACAGAAAACCTTTTGCACAGTATGGAATAGTTACTTACAGATGGCAAAGATTTTCCGATTAGTTTAACCTCTCAATGTCCTTAATTATTTCCATCACAAAAGGTGCAGTATTCTAATTAAAATCAATATGTAGAATGTTTTTTTATTCAATGTAGAGCCAATGATGCAGTACTTGTAATACTTTTCATATAATACGATATGTATATTATGAAAATCCACCCAGGACTTTAAAATACCATTAAGAGAGATGTGAAACAGAATGTGATATACTAATGATCACAATCCAACTTACATAAATTATTACTAGTATTATTATGATCATTTCACTCTTCTGTTTGTTTTTATTAAAAGTTAAGTTTTTGACATTGATGTTCTGCACTCACATTCTGTCATTTGTTCACATTCACTAAGCTACCTCACCATATTCAGTTTCAAATATAATAGTAGCTACACACCTTAACTCAGTTTTTAAAATATGGAAAATAAAGTTGGATAATATAAGGTTTCAAAACTGAATGTTGTCATCAAATTACTTTAGTTGAGGGTTGAAAGCTCTTGAATGGGATTTTGTAGTGAATCAGTCCTGTCACTAGAGGCCTCTCATTCACTCTGGTTTTCAATCTAACAGCAATTTGTCACAACTTTTTAAACCAATATGCTTTTTAGAGCAGTTTAAAGCTAAATTAAGTGTAGACAATCAGAAGTCATAGTACTACTGTTTATTTCAGATTTGGCCTTCCTCTGCAGTTCATTAAAACACAGGGGAAGGTATTTACCTAGGGTCAAGCACAGAAACTTCCTCTTGGAAAAAGAAATTTCCTGACCACAGAATAAAATGTCGTACAAGCCCTGTACTCCCATTTCAGCAGGTTATGTAAGATAATATCAAGGAAAAGAGAACATGGAAACTAAACATGTCTTTACATATTCTTCTAGTTCCAGGTGTTTATGACCTCACCTTGCGGCCCTCCAGAGTGTAGAGCTTCCTGATGTGGTACTGCATGAACTCAGAAACTTCCTCTAAGAAAAGCCCAAAACTGCGTAGACTCCTGCGGTGCAAGACGATGGTCTTCCTGAACGAGGGGTCGCTGTTCTTCACCAGCATCACCCTCTTATTGTACCTGTGATGATGAATGTGTCGGTCGTGGCCTGAATGTGCCTCCTCAGGCCTGGCAGGCCTCTCGAGAACATACTGGTGTGGATGATGGTGGTGATACGGTCTGTGAGTGTGATACGGAGGTAAAACCTCTAACGCTTCCACGGCCTGGGTGTGTCTGTACTGAGAGCAAAGATAGCATTCTTCCAGAGGTTCATGATGGGCCACCATGCCATGGTGGGAGATCCGGGGGAGGCGGGTGGTCTGATGCTTGAAGGGCGGTGAAGACTTGTGGGAGCCTTCACCTCCGACAGCATTGAAGCACTGAAAGTTGCGTCTGTGCGAGGACATTCTGGGTGGTAGTCTCTCTGCTCTGGATGAAAGATGGTCTCACGTGAGCAGAAGGGCGAAGTGACAGGGAGTTGTCATGTTTCTCCTGAGCTGCCTAGGGGAAGGTAATGCACCACACATCTGCATGGCTCCCACTCATCCCAGGCTGAAAGACAATATAAAAAACAGAACAGTTTAAAGAACAAAAGAGAAAAGTCAATGTTCTTGCTGTCTGCTTATATTTCAGCAAAAGAGATCCTTAAGAGATACTTAAAGGCAAAAGAAACAAAAACATAGCAGAAATTCCTGTTTTCTTTATCCTTGACTAACCTGTGTGCAGACAATCAACCAGTTGCACTATTATATCCATTCTAGCTCTTCCTGGTAACCCAGCATGGTTCTTCGGCTTCTCCTCTAAAGTGCTTAAGTCTAAAGTAGTACCTAAACATGTTTGATAAGGGCTGACATAAGGCTTGTCTGAAAAAGAAAATCCTTACAACGAGACACCTTTAAGGCTGTGGGTGTAATCGGTATAATGCGGTCTTGTTTCTAGTAGTACTAAGTCAAAGGTGATTGGACTTGCTGTTTTATTGTTGAAGGTATTTAGCTACTAATAAGACGCATCCTTAGTACTTCTCCATATCTTACTACGCGAATGACTGAAAATAGTTAATGACATTTAGCTTGTGGACTATTATTTTATTGGGATTAGGTAAGAAACAAACTGAAGTAAACTTTCTTATACCATAATTTAAATTACTATATTTTTTAAACAACTATGACTACTTAAGAATATTTTTATTTAGTTTTACAGACAATAGATATATCTCAAATTTAGCAGCTGTTAAAATCACATACCTTACAAGAACCTACTGTATTTTTAAAAAGAGATACATATGAGACAGTTGTTATATACAGTATGTACAGACTGTTGTGAGGATCAAAGAGTAAATGAAGACAGGGATAATGAGAATACAGCCAGAAATAAATCCTCCAAGTGACTTTAAATAACGAGCCTAAGCCCCTGCCTGCAGTGAAAGTGGACATTACCTCTGTGATTGTCCCTGTCACTCGAGAAAATACATTCCTATCCAGCTTTTCCTGCGATCAATAATGCAAGGATTACCTATAAAAAGCAGAAATATCTGCAATAAGCACTATGTATTCTTACTGAGACAATACAAGGAGGTAAGGATAATTCATTGTTGCTTGATGGAAAGGGATGCAATCCCACTATGAAATGCAAACACAAATGAGTCAAATTCTGTGTCTAAAAAATAGGCTAAGCTTGACTGACAGCTGTAAAGAACAGGTTTGGCTGTTGTCCTTGTTCTTGTATTAGCTGGAAGTGTTTCCTCTGGCTGAACATTTTGGAAGTGTAATTGATTACTGCAAATATTCTTATACGTCATGCTGCCAACCTTTGTCTTAAGTCTTGAGTTGAACCTATACCCATTTAAAGCCTACAAAGGCATTTTAATTATCTTAGAAGGTAACTTGAGCAGAAGAGTTTATTCCGTAGACCATAATACAAGATTATAAAGGTGAATCAGGTTTCAGTTAACTGAAATCTGAGTGTTTGAAGACAATCTTCCGTCAGCTGAGGTTATAATATAAATCATGTCATTTATATCCTACAGTAAAGTAGCCCTGTATGGCAAGCTGTACCTAAACTTCCTACACTGAATGCTGACATTGTTCTTGTGTTATGACCCTATGAACAAGCCAAAGCGTAAAATTGGATATAAAATTACAAAAATGTGTGGGTACTGGTAGAAAAGACAACAAATGTATATGTAAAAACATAATTTAAGATATGTTTTTTTTTTTTTGTATGATGCCATATTATAGGTGCCACAGGAGGTTTTGGGTAAATAATGAATGCATGTAAGATTATCTCACCATACTGTAGCGTGTACTTGTCAAAGACCATTAATCTTCAAATTAGCTGCTGCTAAGCAAATTAAGTGCCTGTTTCTACTCAGTGGATTACAAATGCAAAAGTATTTTTCTTTATTCACCAGAGCCAGGAAACATATGTGGCCTTGGATCCCTAGAATAATGCTATTTATCCCTAAGGTGTCATGTTTGCCAATGGAGGCTCCTAAAAGAGTTCAAACAAGGAAAATAAAAATCACATCCTGCATACAGGCCAGCCTGAGTTCATCCAGTTTAATATGGACTATTGTATCCTTTCCTTGTGGGAATAACATGAACAAACTACTGCACAGCATGTCTTAAATTCTAACTTAATTAGATCTTTTGCAAATGCAGTTTCCAGTGGCATGCTTGTAGTTATTAGTACAAAATTTAACATTTAATGTGTAAAAAAATAAAACAGCACAGCCAAAATGTACAGTAGATGGACTGAGTATGTATACTCACATGATCCACAATCATAATCCAGGGGATAAAAGAACCAGGCTGAAAATTAATAGTCCAAAGCCACAGAGTGTAAGATGTAAACTCCCACAGAAACAGCAGAGCTATAGCAAGCAGAGAAACGAGAGAGCAGTTCAAAAGCCTCCCTCCAGAAGCGGGCCTACCTGCTAATCAGATACATGGGAAGCTAAGGATAGAATGAAAAGCCTTGCTAATCACTCTGAGATTGGACTGAAATCTGCTGAGGCTTTGGACACATGACTTGGACTTCACCATTGCATAAAGGGAGTTAAACACGCTTTTAGAAAGCAGTTGAGCACTCAGTGACAATCTATGACTTGGCATAATGACAATTCTTTTGTCCTTTAAGTCATCATTATATGGCTGAATTTTTTCTATGTTTTGTCTCTAACTCTACATATTAGCTTGTCTTTAAGTTTACCTGAGCAAGATATCACAACATATGGAAAATATGAAAAACTCTTTATTATGTACCTTGTGTTGTTATGATGTGAAATTATTCTTGTTACAATGTTTTAGGATTGCTATTTCAAGCACTTATTATTATTATTATCATTATTTCCCCCTCATTTTTACCAGAATGCCTTTCATTACCAGCCACTAACCTTACAGCACTTGTTGCATCTCAGGTTTTTTTTTTAATTAATTAAGCTTTTAATGTTTCATTTTATAACTTGTGGATTACTTCCTGAGCCACATTTGCCATTTGCCACGTAGTCCATTTTTGAGCATCGTAAGAGAGATAAGAGAGCCATAAATAATATAATTCTATTAATACTACTACTACTACCACTAATACTAATCATAATCATAATTAATAGACCAAGTGGAGTCTCTTTTGCTGTGGGAGTTTTCTTTTGGCTCCTTTCCTCTTCCTGTCATAAGATTTCATGTTCTGTTGCAGTTTCACTTAATGAAACCTGCTATCTTGTTTTGTGTGGACATTTAGCAGCCTGAACTTAGCTCAGTAATCAGATATACTGTACTGCTCAACAAGTGTTCCAGTGATATTCAGTCAAACTGTCACCATTTATCACAAACACTAATCATGCTGTGTAATCATCCCCACAAAACAAAGCAGATATAATTAAGATATGAAAAATGCCAGAAGACAAACACTTGTCTCAAGGGTCATATCAAGATAAATGGGCAAAGATGGCAGCGTTAAAATTACCAGTTTATTTTCTAAGGCACTGTGATACTGATAAGAGAAGCACTGCCCTCGGCTAATTAGCCTACTTCAAGCCAGCTGCCCGGCTGGCAATGTCTCCTCAAGCAGATTGTTGAGGTAGAACATGTGAAATGTTCTCAAGGTCAAAAGCATCTAATCATACATGTTCCACTTGAATTTGTTATATGTGAAAGGTATTTGATGCTATTTTAGACACTGCACTTTCCTGGTCTAAATGTCACTGAGGGTCAGCTCGCTCTTTTCAAGGACAAAAGATCTGCCACAGAATACATGAAGGGGTTATCCTTATCAAGGGTTTACAGACAGCATGCCCATCCCTCCCAATGATGCCGGGAGTTTCAAGAAGTGCCTAATCACAGGAGCATCCACTCCCACAAAGCCTACACACACACACACACAGAGGGGCGAACTCTCACGCTGCCATCTATCTTCAGTCATAAGGAGCTTGATGGATCATGGTGGGGTGGAGTTGACTTAAGGTGGGCAGATTTATTGTGTCCTGACTCATGGGAGAAAACAGCAGAAAGACCCCCCCCCCCCTCCTGCTGAGTCATGACAGTGCTGTGACTCAAAAGAAGTGCTGAGGACGTGGTTTTGTTCTCTGACTGTGGGTTTTCCTGTGTGAGGAAGGCATCTCCCCTCCTCAGAAGCAAATGAAAGAACTTACAATCAGTGTGAATCAGCTCTGAATAGAGTAATCCTGCAGTGCAGCTCTGACAGAGATGGTTTAACTTTCAATATAATGTCTGAGTTCTGAAACAGTATTTTTCCTATGCCAGGACTTCCACACCCCTAAAATCAATTAATACTGCCACCAGCCTGTCAGAGCCTCAGTTGATCACAATGAAATCACTTCCTGTAGTCTGCGTTAAACTGAATTAAACATGATAAGCATTTTAGTGTCCTGCCAGCCTTCTAGCTTCCACCATGCAGCTGCAGTTTGGATCACAGGCACAGTAGGACATCCTGAAGCTCATCATCTGTCAAGCTCACACGTGTGCACTGATGCTCAGGTTTAGCACTCCCCCCTCCTGGCTGTAGTTAAAATATCAGGTCTAATTAGAGAGCAACCTGCTGAGCAGCAGGACTACTGCTATGTTAAGTCATAGTCCTACTAAAATGGTACAGCCTGGAAGTTGAAGCCTTGATAAATGGCTGCAGTCAAAGGGCAAGACTTGGACATTTAAATCCAAGTTGAAGTTGAATATAAGTTGTAATGAATACTCTCACTTAAAGGGCTCACTTGTGGTCACAAATATAGTAACTGCATCTATTTAGGCTGCATAGCAGTATACCAGTCAAAACTTGAAATGTCATATCAAAAGTAATAGCCTCCCATTATGAGATGTTAAATTATCATTAAAATGATGGTATGCAAGTACACATATACCAGCAATTTTGATTGGTGTGATTAATTGCAAACAATATAAGGTTGTAAGATTCCAAATAATTTCAAATATCTGATAGCAATGGTCTGTATTTTTCCAACTTCTTAAGTTCATGAAGTGATTCAAAAATACATTTTAAAATTAAATTAATCTATACCCACATCTATCACAGCAGGAAAACACCCTGAATAGATCAGCTGGCCCTGCACTTTAAATTAGACATCCTAAATAAATGACCAAGAGAAGATATAAGGAACAAATTCATGTCTTCGTAACTAGCGTTTAATCTAGTTTTACTCATGGTAATGAGTGTCCAGACAGGCTTTACCTCTGTTCAGTCTCAACCTTTAGGCTACCTCCCACAGTGAGGTCACAGGAGGCAGTATAAATATTACCAAGAGAAGATTTACACAATCCTACAGTAGCAGGCCCACGCTCTAGATAAATCCTGCTGTACTTAAAGAAAACTTCTGGAGAATGCTAATTTCACTATATCACTTTCAAATAATTAATCTGATGTTATATCAAATGTTTCATAGACAATCTTGCTTCATTTGTTTAAATTCACCATAAATTCAAAATGTACAGTGCGTTAGCGAAGGCAATTATGTGCATGTATGGTTATATAATGTTTGTGACAGTGTGCGTGTGCATCTCTTCATATGTGTATGTGCATACCTTTGTGGTGTGATAAATGTAAAGTTAATCATTATTTCTATTTCTCTTCTCCTTGGCTGTTGCCTAAATAGCATACAAATAGCAGAGGGGATTGCACCAAAGTCCATCACACAACCCCTCCAGTGTTACATAGATGTTGTAGTATGAAAAAACTTTAAATATATAAACAGTGTGCCATCTCTATTGAAAAACTGACCCACAATACTTATATATTTTTTTAAACCATGATTGATCAGAACCAGATTTGAGTTACTTACTATTCCATATGAAATGTGTATGAGATATTACTGTAATTACTTACAGTATGCCCTCACCCATAAATGACTGGCACAGGCAACATAGCACACACATCCTTCTTAATGTATATGATGGGCTTAGCAAACTGCACTAAGTAAACAATAGTTATTAAAACTTTTGGTATTATTCTGTATAATTAATTCCACATTATTCGGAAATTTTGCTCTGTTAAATGAGAACCTACTTGTCCTCTTAGATCACAACACTGCTACTGTGGTGTTAAATAATGACATAGGGATGATACTGTGCTAACATAAGTACATACTTGAAAAACTAAAAGAAATGGTTATCTTTGTAAATATAATGTATTAATATATTTCCTACTGGTCGTAAATCTTCATATCAGTCACCAAACGTTTCTTGTTGTAAGGGTAAGTAATGCAGAGCTTGAAGTTTCAAAACGCATGTTTCTGTCATAAGTGGGGTCCAAACTCCCGCCTCCAGGACACAATACAACCTAAGAGACAACAGGAACGGCTATTTTTGTAAATGTAGCATATTACTTACTGGTGTTGGACAAGCTACTGATACACTTCAAGTTTCTTGTTTTAAGCGTAAGGACAGGAAGGGATTGCAATTTGAAAAAGACAATGTCTGTCAGAAGTGGGATTCGAACCCACGCCTCCAGAGGAGACTGCGACCTGAACGCAGCGCCTTAGACCGCTCGGCCATCCTGACAGATGGATGCGCATTGGTGTTCATTTTCAATATATAGTATCATTTTGTGAAACGATATCATGGTTTACTGGAGTGTCGTAATACGAATTAAGTTGACCGACCAAATCTGTAAATACGAGTTTAAACAGACCATGA
>NW_019524770.1:140651-141706 GCF_002814215.2 Seriola lalandi dorsalis
CTGCCCTCATCAATTGCAAAAGAATCACATCTCTAGCACCAAGAGAATTTTGGCACTAAAATACCATAGTATCGCTTTTTGTTAAATCGCTACTTATTTGAGCTCAAATGGTGAAGCATTCTCCACAAGACTTCAATACAGGTGTATTTCTTTTGGGGAAAGGAATGTAATGTGACCAGTATATTTATGCTGTTTGACTCTCAATCTTCATAGGAAATATAAACCCCTTAGCAGTGTTAACGTGCGTGATGACCCTTCCAAACAATTGATCTTTACCTCATAGGATGGTATTTCATTGTCTCTTTAGTACCTGATTACTCATTTATTTGTCCACTGGGCTGGTGTGTAATGACTCACTGCTTTGCACACAATGCGTCCTCTTCAAGAATAGAGATTTACTGGAGAATATGGGCATCGATCCCACTACCTCTCGCATGCTAAGCGAGCGCTTTACCATTTGAGCTAATTCCCCTGTAGAGTATGCTGATTCCATGGTTTTGCCAGGTTCTTTCCAAGTACAGGTCACAGCGTATCAATGAGGATGAACATTTGGGAAAGAATCCGATCTTGCTGAAATGTAAACATGGTGAACTAAAGAAAACTCTATCCCGACGAGGATGGGATTCGAACCCACGCGTGCAGAGCACAATGGATTAGCAGTCCATCGCCTTAACCACTCGGCCACCTCGTCCTCTGGTTAATAAGTTTCAAAGGAAAAAGCAGGCGCGGGTCATGAACTCAGGAGCGTTTCCGGGTAAACAGCTCAGGTTTTTACGTAGGTGCAGGATCATTTGAGAGCTTAATTTAGCCCTTACGCCAACTAACTCTAGTCTGTCAGACTAGAAGGCTTGTAGCGTTATTATGCTGCCCTCATCAATTACAGAAGAATCACATCTCTAGCATCAAGAGAATTTTGGCACTAAAATACCAAATTATCGGATCTTGTTAAATCCATATTTATTTGAGCTCAAACGGTGAAGCGTTCTGCAGAAGACTTCAATACAGGTGCATTTCTTTTGGGGAAAGGAATGTAACGTGACCAGTATATTTATGCT
>NW_019524770.1:141726-144504 GCF_002814215.2 Seriola lalandi dorsalis
ATTTACACGTTTACAGTATTTACAGTGCTGTTTGACGTAACATGCAAGTGAAGTGAATGTCGTTGTGTCATGCAGCCATTTTGATTCACTTTGGAATCTACAATGACAAAATTTTCAGTTTTCACCTGCAAAGTACTTTCATGCCACCACTGGGATTTTATAGGGTTATTACAATATTAAAAGGCCAATGAACCTGCCCTCATTGTCATGCACTCATGTTGTTTTCATGCATTTTAAAAATGTTCATGCTTTTATGTCACCAAAGGCAAAATCCCACAAAGTGATGACAGATTCAGAGTGGATGTCACGCCTGAGGAAGTTTGCCAGCACTGGGGCCTGGCCTGCCAGCCAGGGAAACAGGCCAGCTCCCAGGCAGAAGAAGTGGCATGACCTGTATCAAAAGGTGTATATACTATATATACTCTCACAATAACTTTACAATAACATTATGACTTCTATTAAATACAGTAAAAGACAGGGTTCCTATGAATTAATAAACCTGTTATGTGCATCAATATTTACATCTGAGAATCATTTACATCTCAACTCTAAATACACGAATGAAAAGCAATGATTTAAGCTGTCTGAAATTCAATCAAATGTATAACTGTTATTTTTAGATTGAGAAGTGTCCAAGGATGTCACATGGACAGAGATCTTTGTTCGGTGGTGTGAGGACATGCACGTGTGGATTCCACACTCAGAAGGTAACACTGGCCAATTTACAACTCAATTAGCGTGTGCACACACATATGTTCACAAACTAACTAGTGGCATGTCTACTCTGTCATAAAACAACAGCCAGCTGCAGCAAATGTTGCACAGGGATCGGCAGGGCAACAGACGGCGGGGCCAGTTCTCCATGGTGCCGTGGAGCAACAAAGTTCAGCAGGCGGCGAGGTTCATAAGAAGCAACCAACACGGAATTTGTCAATGGTATTACATATCAGTGTATATTTATAAAAGGTTCACAAACTAATTAGTGATGTTTCTACTCTATCTTACAGCAACAGCCAGCTGCAGCGAATGTTGCCCAGGGATCCACGGGGCAACAGACAGCAACAGCGAGTCCTGTTCTCCATGGCGCCATGGAGCAACAAGGTTCAGCAGCCGGTGTGGTTCATAGGAAGCGACCAACACTGAATTTGGCAATGGTAATTAGAAAATTATTCACACTCACAAATTGACTATAAATATTTTGTTCACTGAATGACAGTTTGACAATATAGCCCTCTCATGACATGGCCCTTTGCTTTGTTGCCTTTCAGTTTAACAAGCCAAGATTTGGTGGTGTGCATGTCGCGGCAGCGAAGCCAAACCTCGGTGCTGCCAGAAAAGTAACAAAGGTAAGTAGAGATCACATAGCAACTGTTTAATTTGAGTTTTTAATACAAGTTACTTAGACTGAATGTTTTACAGACCCAAGTCACCGATCCCACCGAGCCAACCACCAGTTCTCCAGCCAGCATTGTTGTCCCAGTAAGTAATGATACAACCCACTTTTCAAATACAGTTTAAGTATTTGTATTTCGACCCATTATTTTTTTCTGCAAGGGTATGAACGGTATCAAAAGCTATTCATATCAGAAATGACACATGAAACCTAAAAAATATTGGCTATATGAAATAATAATTTAAGGTTTGATTATGTTGTAAATTGTGATTTCATTTTAACAAATGTTATTCTCTTACAGGCTCCAGCCAGTTCAAGCTTCAGTCCCTGTCCAGAATCCCACTGCAGTGTGTGCCTCTGTGCCTGTAAGTAATATATCATTTCCCCAGCAAGGTTTTAGTCCTGCCCCTGGGTCACTCTGAGGTATTCTGAATGAATGAAAGAAAGATGCTGCTCCAGTGAAAATGTTCATGTCAGAAGTGAGATTCGAACCCACGCCTCCAGAGGAGACTGCGACCTGGACACAGCGCCTTAGACCGCTCGGCCATCCTGACTATATTAGCCATTGCTGACACTACTTTCCGACAACATGTCAGCCATGTTCACTTTGTTGCTGGTTGTCACTTGCAGAGCAAGTGTATAAGCATTTTATCCGTATTTACTGAACTGCCACAGGCTTTAATCCCAACACTCTGAATGCCTGTTAAATCTTTTATCTGTAACTCCTGGATTTTTGCGTTTCATTTGTTCCATTACTTTCAGCAATAATGTCACAAACTCGTCACAAGATTGATACTAATTGCAATGCATAATCTTGGTGGTTCATGTGTCGAAGTCTCCCACTATAGTCTTATACAGTTGTGGTTCCATGGTGTAATGGTTAGCACTCTGGACTCTGAATCCAGCTATCCGAGTTCAAATCTCGGTGGGACCTGGTTTGGGGAAGTTTAACAGTCACTAAAGGGGCAGTTAACAGCAGATGGTAGTGGATGAACATATGACCGATAAAGCAGGTAACTATTATACGTGGAGAATAATGCTATCATAAGATCGTTGACATCTAAAAGTTGAAAAGACCTCGAGATGTTTCCCCTGAAAAGATCTCTCCACAGGATTCCCAAACTGTCCATGTGTAATGACGTGAAGAGTCCTTTGTTTGAAGGGGATGAATCTAGTGAATGTGATTGGCTGTAACATGCCCATGTGGAATGTGGGTTATGAAAAAGTTTTCTATCTGATCCCAGCCCATTTCCAGGTGTGCCAGGTGCTGCTACGCACAAAAGTGCTCATTGCACATCTTCAGCAAACTGGGCAGGGTTCACTTGACTTCGCTGCCAGATTAAGAAATGAAAGCCCTAAATGACTACATCTTGAAATGTCTAAAC
>NW_019524770.1:144524-145641 GCF_002814215.2 Seriola lalandi dorsalis
ACCTGAAGACCACAAATGGATTCTGAAGATGCTTTTCAAGATGGGGCCCAGGGGAAAACTGGAGCTTCAAGACCACCTGAAGCTCTGGTACTTCCCACCTCAGCCAAGCGGTGTCTACAACCAGGCTCCTGCTCCAGACCGCTTTTTTGCCCACCCACTTCTTGTGTGGATGCCATACAAGTTGTGGAAGGTGAAGGTGGTCTGTCCAAACTCTGACTGTGGGCAGCACCAGCTCACAGGAGCTGGGCTGCACAAGAGGGCACGGCGGGTCCTGGATGTAGACAGGATCTACAATGTGGTGACAGAGACTCTGACCTGCACCAAATGTAGATCCTCCCACGTGTCCTGGAGTCAGACTGTGCTCACCCAGCTGGACTTGGCACACAGGTCGGAGTTTCGGGTCATCCTCACTCAAAAGTGAGTAATGTATATGTTTTATGTGTTCCCTTGTTAAATCGAAATATGTAAAACATTCTTACTGATATATCTGTCTATGTCCAAGGTTCGCGTGTGACATCCGGGTGATCCGGCTTCTGCGAGAGAGGGGCCTGGGTAACAGCCCAACACGGGTTTTGAAGCAGCTGAGGGAGAACCACACAGAAGAGTGGCTGCATCGCGTGGCAAGATACACCACTGAGTGTTTGGACTTCCTCCAGCGCCCCGGACTGCTGCCCATGGTCGTCCCTGAACCTCCGGAGCCTGCTGTGGTGCCGAGCTATAAGTGGCTCCTCTCAGTCTACAGCCAGGACATCCTGACGAGGCTGGAGGAAATCAAGGCCCGCATCACCTCCACCTATGGGACCATTTTAAAAATGGACTCCACCAAAAAGGTTGAAGAAACTTTTTTCTCTAAAATAACTGCTTATATCATTGACTAGTGCCTTTACTTTAGGATTTCTGAATCATGTTCACCAAGGTCTTATACATTTTTAGTGCTTCAGATCACCAAGAAGCTTGCCGGGACTGCCAAGGGGACAGCACTCTGGCTCACCTCGGTTGGCAATGAGTATGGCCAGATACTCATGAGTGTGCTGACCGCTCAGGAGGGAGCTGGCCTGGACATGATGGCAGCAGACCTTGTGAAAAGGTACCAGCGGGCTGGTGTGGATCCCCCTGT
>NW_019524770.1:145661-148855 GCF_002814215.2 Seriola lalandi dorsalis
TCATTTGAGAGCTTAATTTAGCCCTTACGCCAACTAACTCTAGTCTGTCAGACTAGAAGGCTTGTAGCGTTATTATGCTGCCCTCATCAATTACAGAAGAATCACATCTCTAGCATCAAGAGAATTTTGGCACTAAAATACCAAATTATCGGATCTTGTTAAATCCATATTTATTTGAGCTCAAACGGTGAAGCATTCTGCAGAAGACTTCAATACAGGTGCATTTCTTTTGGGGAAAGGAATGTAACGTGACCAGTATATTTATGCTGTTTGACTCTCAATCTTCATAAGAAATATCAAAATGTTTGCAAAAATGATACATTTTTACAGTACCATAAACCCCTGAGCAGTGTTACCGTGCGTGATGACCCTTCAAAACCATTGATCTTTACCTCATAGGATGGCATTTCATTGTCTCTCAAGTACCTGAGTACTCATTTATTTGTCCACTGGGCTGGTGTGTAAAGACTCACTGCTTTGCACACGATGCTTTGTCGTCAAGAACAGAGGCTTACTGGAGAATGTGGGCATCGATCCCACTACCTCTCGCATGCTAAGCGAGCGCTCTACCATTTGAGCTAATTCCCCTGTAGAGTATGGTGATTCCATGGTTTTGCTAGGTTCTTTCCAAGTACAGGTCACAGCGTATCAATGAGGATGAACATTTGGGAAAGAATCCGATCTTGCTGAAATGTAAACATGGTGCTGCTGATTTAGCTCAGTTGTGCGAGGCTAAAAAACTACAGCTTCAGTCCCAGGGCTTGTCTCTCCCTGCTGATGGCGACATCCGCAAATACCTTTCGAGGGAGGAGCTGGCTCTCCACTGCCGGAGGAGGACCCGTGGTGAGGAGACCACTGTTCAGCTGCTGGAGGAGCTGCTCCGGCTGTGCATGGGAAGCAGTGGCAACGACTCCCTTGGAGTTCCCCTGTTCAACAGTGAGAGGATGGAGCACATCTGGAGGGTCCAGAAAAAGCATGTTAAGTGCATCCAGGACCTGCCAGGTGTTGCCCTCTACACCAAGACAGGGGAGCTCACAAAGGGAGGAGTGCACCTTCCCATCTACAGATGTGCCAGAGGCTCTACATCTTTGGAGTCTTTTCACCTCCACTTAAACCGCTTCATACCAGGTTTGTTTCTGTTAGACATCTTCGTTCATGTTTTGTGTTGTGTAATCCAAGAATATTTCATGATTACATTTTTAATAATGTATTACTAGGGACCAGTGCCAACAGTGTGAATTTCCAGATTTACCTGTTGGAAGGACTACACAGGTGGAACCAGGACCGTGGTGCTGCAGCCCTATCCTCTGGACCATCTCCCCTACGCAGCTATTCTGGTGACCTGCTTCACTGCGTGAACAAAAATTACCAGAAGCTGTTTGGCAGGAAGGTGGCACCACAGTTCTGCCCACCCTCCTGTTACACTGGTAAGCACTTGTGAACTTATTGGTAATGTAACTCAGTTTTAAAATCCTTTATTCATTTTATAAACATTTGTAAATGAATCACTTTATGCATATTGTTTCAGGAGAGCTCATCGGGGTGCAGTATCTGTTCCAGCAGACTGGTCAGGTGCTGCAGGATATGCACCCTGATTCAGAGGAGACGGCTCAGCTCATCGAGCAGCATGATGTGGAGGACAAAATAGAGGAAGATGAGGGATTCTCTGATATCTCAGATGATCCCACAGTGCTGGAGGTCCCTCATGCTCAAGCCTCTCCGACTCAAGGTCCCTCCACTGTCACATCAGGTCTGGCCTCCAGCGTCTCCTCCACAGCTCCCGGTCCATCCACCCTGGCTCCAGGTCCATCCACCCTGGCTCACGGTCCATACACCCTGGCTCCCTCTTCTTCATTTTCTGTAGCTGGAGTTGATATTCAAGCTGAAGATGAAGATATGGTAAGCATTAGTGTGTTAATTTGAGAATGTATGAATATGAACATGAGCCTAACTCTTAACTATTTTTGAGTACATATTTTTACGTAGTTCTTAAATCCACAACACAAGTGTCATTAAAATTCAGTGTCAGTGAAGGTTTTACATTGCTATCTAAACTTTTTAATCATTTGCACAGGCTGTTGATGAACAGAATATCCCTGGGTGCCAGCACGTGGACAGCCTTGCAGAGTACTTGGTGGAGCTTCGGGATCTGACCTCCCTGTGTCTCAGCAACCAGCAGGCAGACACAATAATTTCACTGTGGCAGGCTCTGGATGAAGGTGACAAGCAGCGGGTGGTTTATGAAGCTCGCCATTGGGACAGACTTCTGAGTGGCCGGTTTAGGTTACTGAAGAAGCCCTCAAAGACCCCCGGTGTGGAGAGCGCCACCCGTTGCACATTAGGTGCAAGTAGTGCCTCTGCCCAGTGGCCCGACTGCAGTCCGTTGGCGCAGAACATTTTTATAAGACTATGTGATCTGCATCCAAGCCCACTGAGGAGAGGCAAGACCACTGATTCAAGGTGGTCCTTAATTCTTAGGGACTACCATAGAATCAGACAGCTTGTGGTTGGGAATGCTCTGGTGATGCAGGGGACAGACATACAGTTGTTTGAGGTCAATCAAAACACACTCATGTGGCACAACAGCAAGAGCAAGAGGGAGGGGCTCGCTGTGCTGCTCCAGGGTACTGCATTGCCTCCAGCCCTCCCTTGGTCTGCACAGCCTCTTCAGGAGGCGAGAGTACTCCCGGATGAACCCATGCAGGCAAGGGAGGAACATCAGTACTGGCTGCCAACGAGTACAGCAGGCCAGGCACAACAGAGGCAGGCACGCCCACATCCCATCTTGCCAAGGGAACAAGTGATGGGGCAGTTGCTTGCTACACCCCCAGCACCAGGACCGTTTCTTGCACCTCAGGTTGTCACACCAGCTGGAGTGGTTCAGTTAGTCCTTCCTGGGGCAGCTGGTCAGGGCACCAACCCACAATCCAGTTCACCTGCCACAGTGCAAACCGGGGCCACCCTAAAGAGGCCGTATAGACGAACTGTCGAGGCAAACACATGCAAGAAGTGTGGGCAGTTCCGCAATGCCGAGACTGGACACAGCCAGTGGCATGGCAGGGTGTATTGCCCAATTACTAAATCACAGCCAAAAGACCAATGGCTGGAGGAAATGAGAAAGTTTTCTAAACAATAATAATGATAATAATGTAAAATGTTTTGTAAATAGTTAATTGTAAATAATAGTTTTATTG
>NW_019524770.1:148875-149645 GCF_002814215.2 Seriola lalandi dorsalis
TATCCATGAAGAAAATTTTCAGAATGACGGTCAGCAATGCAAAGATCTGGTACCCAGGTCATGCGATGAACCCTTTGCAGTGTGCAGTCCTTTTCTTCAGGTAGGTGGGAAAAGAAAAAAAAGAATCATTACACTAAAGGAAATATATGTATATGAAATATAAAGAAATATGTATAAGAAATTATTTCTTAACATGAAAATATCAACATTTCTAAAAAGATGCCAGATGATCCTTGCATGTAGATAAAAAATTTAAGGATTTTGATACAGATCGAAATAGAGCATTTTAAAAGTCGCAGGTTCAAATTCCGTCCATGGGCTGTCCAAAACATTTAAAAACATGAAAAGCTTTCTACCTGTCTTCAGGCAGCAAGAAATGCATCCATCAAGTAGTCATGGATATAAAATGTTCACTTCTTTTCTTTCTCATTTTTCCTAGGAATGTCAAAACCATTGATCTTTACCTCATAGGATGGCATTTTATTGTCTCTCTGGTACCTGAGTACTCACTTGTCTGTAAAGACTCACTGCTTTGCACACAATGCCATGTCTTCAAGAATAGAGGCTTACTGGAGAATGTGGGCATCGATCCCACTACCTCTCGCATGCTAAGCGAGCGCTCTACCATTTGAGCTAATTCCCCTGTAGAGCACTGTGACTCCTTGGTTTTGCCAGGTTCTTTCCAAGTACAGGTCATAGCGTATCAATGAGGAGGAACATTTGGGATAGAATCTGATCTTGCTGACATGTAAACATGGTGGACTAAAGAA
>NW_019524770.1:149665-151405 GCF_002814215.2 Seriola lalandi dorsalis
GCACAACAGCAAGAGCAAGAGGGAGGGGCTCGCTGTGCTGCTCCAGGGTACTGCATTGCCTCCAGCCCTCCCTGTGTCTGCACATCCTCTTCAGGAGGCCAGAGTACTCCTGGATGAACCCATGCAGGCAAAGGAGGAACATCTGTACCGGCTGCCAACAAGTACAGCAGGCCAGGCACAACAGAGGCAGGCAGCAGTTGGTCAGCGCCCACGTCCCATCTTGCCAAGGGGACCGGTGATGAGGCAGTTGGTGGCTACATTCCCAGCACCAGGACCGTTTCTTGGACCACAGGTTGTCACACCAGCTGGAGTGGTTCAGTTAGTCGTTCCTACCAACCCACAACCCACTTCACCTGCCACAATAGAAACCGGGGCCACCCTAAAGAGGCCGTATAGACGAACTGTCGAGGCAAACACATGCAAGAAGTGTGGGCAGTTCCGAACTGCTGAGACTGGACACAGTCAGTGGCGTGGCAGGGTGTATTGTCCAGTTAAGGAATCACAGCCAAAGGACCAATGGCTGGAGGAAATGAGGAGAAAGTTTTGTAAATAGTAATATTGATAATAATGTAAAATGTTTTGTAAATAGTTCATTGTAAATAATAGTTGTATTGTAAATTGTTTAAAAAATTGTTTATAAAAGTATTGATATTTTATCTTGTTTAATGTAAAATATGAAAAAAGATTTGTATTTGAAGTTTTTGTGTTCTGCTATAATTATATGATTCGTGTTCCGTTTTAACCACATTGTTCAAAAGTCTGTCTTTGATTCTGCTTCTGTAAAGAAGTAAAACTGGTTTAAAGCAATTTACAACCAGTGTTTTTAATGGGCCTTTGTTGAAAACAGCACAACAACAACAACAACAACAATAGCAATAATAATAACAATGACAATATGATGCATATAATAATTATGATGATGACAACACTCAATCATAGTGACATGGTATGCTATTCCAAGTTAGATAACAGACACTAGAAAAAATATGAAACATAGAAAAACAAACATGCATATAAGAGAAATTTCCAGTTGTAAATATGGGAGGTGGTCTCTGATATCCATGAAGAAAATTTTCAGAATGACGGTCAGCAATGCAAAGATCTGGTACCCAGGTCATGCGATGAACCCCTTGTGCAGTGTGCAGTCCTTTTCTTCAGGTAGGTGGGAAAAGAAAAAAAATCATTACACTGAAGGAAATATATGTATATATAAAGAAATTACTTTAAACTTTATATTTCTTTATAAATATAAAGAAATATGTATAAGAAATTATTTCTTAATATGAAAATATCAACATTTCTAAAAGATGCCAGATGATCCTTGCATGTAGATAAACAATTCAAGGATTTTGATACAGCTCGAAATAGAGCATTTTAACAGTCGCGGGTTCGAATCCCGTCCATGGACTGTCCAAAACATTTAAAAACATGAAAAGCTTGCTACTTGTCTTCAGGCAGCAAGAAATGCATCCATCAAATAGTCATGGATATAAAATGTTCATGTCTTTTCTTTCTTTCTCATTTTTTCCCTTTTTTCCTCTTTTTTCTCTCTTTTTCCTTCTCCCCCCTTCTCCCCCCTTCTTCCCCCTCTTTGACGGACGAATGTTCCCCAGCTTGAACGCAGCGCCTTAGACCGCTCGGCCATCCTGACCCTATGAGCTCTCTTTTACACTACTTTGTGTCAACATGTCAGCCATGTGCACTTTGTTGCTGGTTGTCACTTATAGAGCAAGTCTATAA
>NW_019524770.1:153294-153888 GCF_002814215.2 Seriola lalandi dorsalis
AATGTGGGCATCGATCCCACTACCTCTCACATGCTAAGCGAGCGCTCTACCATTTGAGCTAATTCCCCTGTAGAGTACTGTGACTCCTTGGTATTGCCAGCTTCTTTCCAAGTAGAGGTCATAGCGTATCAATGAGGAGGAACATTTGGGATAGAATCTGACCTTGCTGACATGTAAACATGGTGGACTAAAGAAAACTGTATCCCGACAAGGATGGGATTCGAACCCACGCGTGCAGAGCACAATGGATTAGCAGTCCATCGCCTTAACCACTCGGCCACCTCGTCCTCTGATTGAGTTTCAGAGGAAAAAGGCCGTCCGTGTCATGAACTCAGGAGCATTTCCGGGTAAACGGCTCAGGTTTTTACGTAGGTGCAGGAACATTAGAGAGTTAAATTTTGCCCTTACGCCAAGTAAATTTAGTCTGTCAGACTAGAAGGCTTGTAGCGTTATTATGCTGCCCTCATCAGTTACAGAAGAATCACATCTCTAGCACCATGAGAATTTTGGCACTAAAATACCAAAGTATCGCTTCTTGTTAAATCCCTACTTATTTGAGCTCAAATGGTGAAGCATTCTCCAGAAGACTTCAAT
>NW_019524771.1:0-32198 GCF_002814215.2 Seriola lalandi dorsalis
TTGGACATTTATGAATATAGTCAATAATGTGTAGTGTAGTAATGTGTAGTCTTCTGTTTATTTGGAGATGATAGTACAAATCACATGTCACATGGGCCTTAAAAATGTATTTCAATTGGATTGGTTAGATTATGGGCTGTTTCTCATTCTCATTCTTCTCAGGTCTCACATTGTGATTTTTGTCCTGGTTTCAATGCAACAATTGTTCAGGATTTAAATGTGATGAAAAAGTCAGTGTCGTCCAGTGTAGATGTCCCTGTGGCCATGATCCAAAAAGATGGACTTCAAACATGACAGTGAAGGGCAGGGGTTATGGACAGAACCAAGTCCCTCATCAAAATTTTGATTTGAAACCATAAGACAGTGACAGATTCACTGTGACCTTGACCCAAGCTGACATGACCAGGATGAGCCAGTCAAAATGCCTCGCACATGACGAGCTCTCAGCTCCCTCGAAGAGTTGACCTAACTGGCATGTTTCTCTTTCACTCTTTGTCATTAGCTGAGACCCCGCCTTACTGTATCTGCTCTACTCATCCTCCATAACTCAATTCACTGTAACCTCTCAAATCAAGCCTCCCATTTGGCCTAATTTTCCCATGAGCTGCATGTATTAATCAAGCCCAAGGCCTGATTGACAGGCGTTATCACCAGTGGATCAGTTCAGCGCTGCCTATCTGGGCCTTTCTGTCTGACTAGGAGGCTATCAGAGCCTCTGCTATCTCTTGCGCCTGCAGCCAGTGTCTACCATGAGGAAGGGCTGCTACATCTGTGGCTCTTTCTTATCTCTTCCATTTTTAAACATCCCACAATCAAAGAGCCTGTAGCATTTCCTGGCTAATTGCCGGAGGATAATAAATTGCAAAATCCCCCAACACCCCCCCACCCCCCATCCTCTGCCTTCACCTCTATCTCTCGTGCTTACGGTTACTCATTGGCAGCAGGTAGCTAATAATCCGCTTCATTGCCACCGTTCTTGAGCGCTTGACTGTAAGCATATCCAGTATTAAGTTACATGTTGAGTGACCCACTTTAAAGGAAACTGTACCTGAATCCCTGAAACGCATCAAACAAATGAAAATTATCCTAAGCATCATTAGGCTACGCTGGCACTCTATGTGCCAAGATGGTAATACGGAGCACCGAGGCTGAACTGGAGTTTTCATTTAAAGATATTGGTCCCTCTCATTGCCCCAATTTACAGGATTACTATCTTTTCATTATGAGCCAGTTATGTTACACCAGATTTACTGTATTAAAACAGATGGCATACGAGGGTGTCAATTTTGCATGACAGGATTA
The DNA here is from genome assembly GCF_002814215.2 of Seriola lalandi dorsalis. Lineage (NCBI taxonomy): Eukaryota > Metazoa > Chordata > Actinopteri > Carangiformes > Carangidae > Seriola > Seriola lalandi. Next base: position 1,303 of record NW_019524771.1, read on the forward strand.
GGCTCATCTCGCCATTTGGGTGTCTTTTAAAAAGCAGCAGAATATTAAAACACGAGCGCATTAGGCAAGATGCTTTCATGCAGTCTTGCTGAGTGTAGTACTGAGGAGTGATAATTACTGGGGATACACCCTTGGTCCTAATAATGTAAGGCTTAATTATTCTTTGAAAAAGAAATGTTGCCTTTGGGCGACTGATGAGCTCAACTCCAGCATTTCATCTAAGCCTTATCTAGATTCCTATAGTCTTTAATGGCTCTAATTCAGCATTTGTTTTCTGATATTAGACAACAGTGGTCCATTGAGATTTATCTGTGTCAGGATGTTCTCTCTGATTATCACTTTAACAGGAGCAATCTTCATTTTGACGCAAGTGTGACAGTTTGTTATTAACTGTATTAACTCATTTTGTAACCTCCCATACACAAAACGCTCTAATACACATAAACACAAGCAGGCAATGCTCTCTCTTTTTTAACATAACATTTCCTCCACTCTTAGGGGAGGCAAACCATGTATCTAATGTTTTTGACATGTGAGATGAAGTTTTTTTTTTAATGCTTTCCATACAACAATGTACGTCAGATTGTGTTGGTGTTTGGATTATACAGTTTTGAGGTCTCTGAGATTGGCACCAAAATGTGAATTGTTTTGAGCATCATCTCTATTTGACTCATGATCAAAGCTGTTGTGATGAATATAGTTCATACATATAAACTGGTTACAGCTGGTTGCAGCTGGCAATAGGCCCTTGTATTTGTAGTTAGAAAGCACTTTATTTAGCGCCTCTCCAACAGCTACATTGTTGGAAGAAGAAATTTGATTCAATATCACACGTTACTGATTGCGTCGTTTTTGAAATTCAACAATATTTGAGCCATAATTTTCTGAAGTTATACGTCATTTAATGTCATGGATTGAACAAACAAGCATAGCAAGCTTTCTGCAAAGAAAAACATGAAAATGGATTTTGTACTACAATGATACACATCATGTCTTTCTAAGAAACGATTGTATACTAGTGTGAAACACTAAATCAATACCTCTGTCTTCAGTTCTTCCCTTTCAGTTTTACACTCAGTGCTTATACAGTAAGTAGAGTAACCTTGATAAAATTTCACAATAGGACATTGACTGAACACTTTTGTTATAAACACTAGACTGCATGTAGACATTTTTGCAAATAGGATTTACATTTTAACTGAGAAACAAATGTGTATGTGTTGCAGAATAGTTTTAGGAACATGAGGCATCATTTCCATGTAAACAGTTCAGTAAAGTACTGCAATAGAATGCCACACTACAAATATTTATTAGAGAGGGAGAGTCATTGCTGCACAGTCAAAGAGCAGCTAAAAAGGCTTGTTAGGCTAATGGTTTATTTTACTGCGGTCAAGAACTCTTTTTTTCAGGTGGGAAATCAGGGCATCAAAGTAAAAGGTTTTTAGCACTTATTTACCCAGGATGGTTTGACTGGGCATGAATGGTCTTTTCTCAGAAAAGTCCTCTCTCACATTCACACAGTCACACCTACATACACTCTCACATCTCTCGTGCTGGCTGGTACAGCCACAGTCTCATACCACTGAGCAGCTCTACTGTAGCAGTCAGGAATAAAAGCCCTGTGCAGAAGTGTAGAAGTAAAACACTCCCAGTTTAATGCTGAGCAATGACAAAGCTTTAATTCAAAAGAGCAGATGTCAGATCTTTGGGATGTTTGCTCCAGATATGTGGTGCACTGAAAGTAAAAGCTGCTTTGCTGTGCTTTCTTTTAACCCTCAAAAGAGTAACCAGCCCAGCTCTAGTCTAAACTTGAAAGGTTTGTAACACAGAAGCAGGCCAGTGATGTACAGTATTTTGTACCCTAGTAAGTAATTTAGTATCTAATAAAGTAGTATTAGTAAGTAACAAAGTTTGTATTTGAGTAAGTAACAGTAACGATACTTTAAAATCAACCCGACACATCAGGCTTAGAACTGTAGCTTTATTGTTTAAGCCACAAATTGGGCTAAAACTTTATCCCTGGTCATTGATTCATTCTTTTAAGAAGACTTTTTTTTCGGGCTTTTTATGCTTTTATTCTAAATGCAGTGAGAGAGAGAGACAGGAAAGTTTGGGAGTGAGAGAGGGGATGACATGCAGCAAAGGACCACGGGCCGGATTGGAACCCAGGCCGTGGCAGTAAGGACTAGGCCTTGATAGTATATGCTTTACCAGGTGACCCATCGAGGCCCCCAGAGAAGACTTTTGACAATTATTATTATTATTAATATCATTGCCTGTGTCATCATTTTACTGCATGTAGACGGCATAACATAAAAACAAACTTTAATTTATGGCTGTGAGAAACTTGAACATTTGTGAATATTAAAAAAAGTAGCAGCCAGATAGTCTCAGAGCAGTAACGGTAACAATAACACAATATTATAGAACGAGAACTTCATATATGTTCCAGTATAGTGTCCTCTAGAGTATGTACTATGCTGTACCTGTCATTAGGGGATCTCCGGTGTAACCCCCCAGTCATTCTCCTCACCATTCCTCTGTCCCAGTTCCCCCTCCCTTTTTCCTCTGGGTACTAATTAATGTGTGGTGGAGGCTGAGAAGTTAACCAGCAGCCGCATCATAGCAGCATCCCTCTGTCTCTATGGCTCCTCCCAGAGCAGAAGATGCTACTTTTGAAACCACCTGAACACAGATACTCATATCTTGTAAAGACACTGATATTCACTTGTGGATCTCGCTCTTGTTTTCTCAACTCTCTCTCTGTTGCTGCCTTTAAATCTTATCTTAAAACTAACTTTCATAGAATGGCTTTTCCTAATAGTTGATAGACTGTGGTTATGAGCTGTTGCTTGTATATGCACTTTTTTATTATTTACATATTGAAATTGTTCTTCATGTTGATTATATTTTGAATTCTCTCACCTCTGAACAGCACCATGTGCTTATAGCTTTAAAAGTGCTCTATAAATAAAAGTATTATTGTATCCCACTGATTAATAAAGCACATGACCATACTGGACAGGCAGACTGGCTTCATAAATTACAGCCTTCTTTATAATTGTTTCGTTGACTCATTTACATTGTGACCTCAGGAAACCACATAATGTAAAATTTAAATGCAAACATGACGTTCGTTATAGAGCAAGTAAACTGACTTAGAGGCTTGAGTTTATTCACTGATCCAGATTTCTGTTATTAATAGTATATCAATTGTATTGCATTTGATCATTCATTTAGTTTATGCATCTCTTTTAACAAACATTTAAATGTCCTAATGTGTGTGTTGTCCATGTAGAAGTTGACTGTGTGTCACTCCATGCGTAAAAGCTCATGATTATACAATATATTTTTGAATGTTCAGACACACTATGATTTTTCCAACATATTTGAGGCCACAGGGTTGTTATGGATAACAGACATAAGACCATTTAATCACCATTTGTAAGAATCATGAATAATTTGTTTAGACTGTGGTGGCCTCAGCCAAGACTATATAAAACATAAAGAATGCAGCCACTTATAAAGTAAGTTGTTCGCTAATGTTTGTGTATAGCAAGTGCTGGATGCGTTATTGAAGTTTTACCGCGCTGTGTGTAATAAATCCTCTTGACTCCTATTATTCATTGCATAATGGCTTCCATTCATCATTGAAAACATGAGGTAAATTAGCTGCTGGAACCTTGTGTTTGGCTCCAAGGCTTTCCTGAAAGAATCTTTCAAAGTCTTTGTCTGTTAATTCATTTCTGTAAGACAAGTGAAACTTCAGTTATGTAATGTAGCCTTTTTTTAGAGACTGCATTTACACTTTAACAATAAGATATCTCCATACAGTGACATATTGTGTGCTATTGAATGGGGGATATTTGCCAGACTTCGCGCACTCACACATTACTCATGAGGTAAACCTCACATTTTCTTCTTGGGTGTGTTGTATTTTTTAGATCATCACATTGCTCAGATGAAATGTGTCTGTCTCCTCCCATTATATTCAACCCTTCCCCCAAAATGATAATTAAATGAGGAATGCGTCAGAAAGCCTAGAATTAAAGTACTTAATTATGCATCCTTCACACATGAATCTTTCATGATTTGGGAATCAACATTTTTAATTATTCAAAACTGCAAAATGTATCAAAAGTTAAATGTGGAAAAGGCAGAACAGATGAATACAGGAATAAGCAAAACAAAATGCACATGGAGGTGGTGAAATAAAGCTCTAATATCACACAGTGTGCAGCCAGATTTCTCTCAGCTCCTCTCATCATTCACTTAAAAATGTGCATCGGGGAAGAAGACTGGGTTTAATTATCAGATTAAAAAGTTAATACAGGGCAGGGGAACAGAATGGCCTAAGTGGTGCAGAAGAAATCTTTGACCTGGAACAGCAGTCCTGCTGGGAACTTGGACCAGTGGGGACAGAGTGTGGAATGTATCGAGTTGTCTATAGTTCAGTTTCTGTGCATCAGATGTAGGAAGGAGAGTAACCGTTATGCAGCTTTTGCAATTGCTTTTGGTATTTTTACAATAAATTGTTTATCCAAGAGAATTGAGAATGAAAATGAATTCATTGAATCCATTTTAAATGGTTTCAAAAGATGAAAGGTCACATTTTAATCCATCCATATTTCGCTAAAGACAACAGCCCCTTTTATGTTTGTTACAAGGTCATGCTAATGCTGTGTATGCTCTTTCTGTCTGTTTGTGTATATACATGGTGTTTGTTTTCGGCTAATGCGAGTATGAAACAAACTCAATTAGTCACCTTGACAGTGAATGCATTTCCACTCCACTCTGTTGTGCATGTAAATGGGTTTCTAGTTTATGTATTCTGAAGGTCCTTCAGAGGTAAAAAGTGGAGCAAAACACTGACCTGCGTGTCTGAAATCTTCTGATGTCTGTGTGACTCTGTAAAGCACTACCTTAGGAAAAGAGCCATTACTGTGGCTGGAGGTCAGTCAGGCAGGTCTGCTGGGATGGCACAAGGGCTCACTGTGTGTTTTCTGGCCACTTCTGCTTCCAACACCGGCCACCATCACAAAGACGGTGGCCTGAGCCAGCACTTGGCCTCTATCTGGCCCTTGAAGGCAATCGCAAACACATGTACACCCGTGTGTGTGTGTGCATACACACATAACTGTGCATGAGAGTTGACCAAGGTTCCCCATGAGGGTCTTGGCCTGTCATCTGACAAAGCCTAACAATAGCAGTGAGCAGATGCTTGGGTTCCAGGGCCAAACAGATGGATGCGCCAAGTGGCTTTGGATAAGAATCACCCTCCTCACCCATAAAAGCAGCTTGGGGTTCTGGCTGTCAGGGTGCTATGTTTTTAGATAAATTAGCACAGTGAGAGGAAAAACAGTGGGCTTTGCAAAAGTCCAGGAACAGCTTGCGGGATGGCAGGCATAAAAGAGAAACTCGCTTAGGGCCCTGAATCCCACCAAGTCTAATCTCTCACCCATGGCTTGCAAGGCCAGAAGGGAGGGCCAGTATCTCTCCATGAGGGACTGAAATATTAAAGCAGTTATAAACCATCTGACTGGCCTGTACCATGGCTGACTTGGAACGTCCACTAGATTTAAAGTGCCATGAGCAGTGTGACAATAAAGAGACACATCACAAGACAGTGCATCAGTACCTGATTAAAAACATCTGTAGCAGCCTTGACTTCCCACTTCTGACTTTCATCTTTGTGTAAATTTTGGCTTGCCCTCCAAGCTGCCTTTTTTTTTTCTTTGCTTGTGTGCTAGTTCTAAATTTGCTTTTTGATATTTTCTTTGTTTCACCACCTACATACAGACCTTGGCCACCATAAAAACCTGTGATATTGATAGACCAGTGAAGGAGAGCCTTCCCCTTCAAAGAACCCCGATGTGCTGCTGATGCTACACTGTCAGGCCTGTGATGAGGCCTGTGTTGGCAGGCAGCTGTAATTTGAGGAAGAGGATGTGCTGGCTGTCTGACCTCTGGCTTGACAGGCAACCCTCACAGCATACACAGTACTGAAACTCTGGCAGTCAAACAGGGAGGGGCAGGTGGCGTAATGGCCCTGAGTGGAGTGGGAGAGGGTGCTTAGCCAGGGTAATTTAAGAGCAGGACATACGGATGGGATTGAGGGCAGAGAAGAGACTATACAGGGCAGCAGTGATTAGACAGAAGGGCTCTCTTGAGTGCAGCGATGGAACTTGGCCACCATGACAGAAGAGGGGGGGAGTTAAAGGGAACCCACCTCATGACATCATCAAAAGGGGTGAAAATGGCAAAGGTGCTGACTGTAGAGTTTGGGGATTCCGTAATCAAAGGCCTTATGAAGTCCTTATGACACCGCTGATCATGCTGTTTGTTAAAAAGCAAGTAGGACACCAGGTTGCTACGCTCAGTGAAAATGTCCCTGCGTTCAGCAGTGTACAATAAAGGTTTTCCCAGAGGATAAAGATACGAGAAGGTAAACAATCACCAGCCAAGTACTGATATGCTGCACTGCAGCATCAGGCTCTGTGCACACACCATCACCAAGAATTAAGAGCACAAGTCATCATGCAGTGGAGCTGCAGGGTAGTTAAATAAACACCCTGAGGTTCAAGAGGTCATTGCTGATAAGGTTGGGAAACAATGAATGCGTGGAAACTTACTACAGGAGATTTGACAGCAGGATGTTGCAGACCTATCAAGCCAAGCAATGAATACACAATGCTTGTAGACATTGAGCCCTCTGGCTCTTATTTATCTGAAGGTAAAACATAAATGGAAAACCGCAAATGGCACTCAGCACCTGCACGCTGCCCATGTCTGTTTGAACATTAAGTGTAATGAAAGCCACACGTCTCCTGTCTGGACGGGTTGGAAATGATGCAGCTCAAATGAACCTGCCTCTCAGTAAAATGTTTTCACACTTCACACTCCATTATGGCGGTGCTGATGTGAGCGGCTCCAGGTGAGCAGCGGGGATGAAGGCTGTCAGAGGAGGAGAAGGGCTGCGGTCCTTAGAGTGGGAGTGGGAGAAAGGAATGGGAATGGAGCCACAGCTCATTGGGAACATCAGCCTGCTACAGGGAGGACAGGGAACATGACTCATTAGGTATGGGCTTCTGCACTTTCTATACTGAGCTGCATGCTAATGTAGGGAAGAAGACATGGCTGTACTGGGACTCCAGTCCCAGACGATCACAATGCATGAGAACGGGAAAACACTGAGGTTTCTCTGTGTACTACTTGGTGGATGTAGCACTGTACAACCTTCTGAGGAGCCGGTACTTGCCATACAGTCCACAATAGGTTCACATAGACAATAAAATCAATAGCTTCATGTACTTTTGTCTCAGATTTACAGGGCACATTTACCAAAAAGAAAAGAAAAGTCTTGAATCGTATACATTATAGCCACTGAAGAGCATGTGAGCCTTGATGGAGATTGAAGGAGAGTGAAAACCTTTATCATACTAATGAGGGATATTAGCCATACTTTCCAGGCTTCAATGACGTTGACAATTTTACACTTGACATTAATTGCCTTTCTGAAGTACTGAAAATCTTTTTTTTTTTTTTAACCTCAAGAGTGTCATTTTATGAGAGAGTTAGATATTGAGGGGGCTGGTAATGAATGTGGACAGCAGTCAGGCAAAAGTTTTCTATTTGCAAGGTTGAGATGTCAATAAAAGGCTCCTGCAATGGCATTTACCACCACAGACACACACACGCACACACACACACGCACACGCACACGCACACACACACACACACACACACACACACACACACACACACACACACACAGACACACACCTTCCTGTGTGTCATATAGGAATGCAGACATGGTGACATCAATTCAGTCACATTTAATGGGGTAAACCATCCTGGAAAGGATTACTCCACATCAAATACTTGGGGATGAACTGTGTTTAAACACCACATAACAAATGAGGGCTTGTTTGCTCTTGAATTTTCTTTCTTTTCTTGGTGAAGACTAATTAGATGCTCGAGGATACATCCGATTAAACAACACGCCACTTTCAAAATTAAATGTCATGTGCAATTACTATGAGAGGAGTGACTGATCCTCATACTACGTAACCCATTTGCATGTATCTTTCCATCGTCCTACTAGCTCTCTTTTTCTATCTCAGTTTTCATCTTGGCCTTTGTTAAGGCAGAGATTGTGAAACCTGTCAGATTTTTGGTCAGATGCCCTTTGGGAATTTGGGACATTATATACAGCACATTTACAAAAGTACGTGACATAAAATCAAGTGAAATCTACTTTTTTCACCTTGTACGAGAACTTAAGACACGAGGATTGAGTGTTAAGCATTCTGCGATCTTAAAGGATAAAGTTCACAGTATTCTATATTTTCGTTATTGTCAAAAAGAAAAGAAACCAACAGTGAATTTGTCTTTTTCTCACTACTTTCCCACTTCCCCAGCCATTCTGTGGCTAAATGATAAAAAAAAAGAGGTGGGCACTGTAGTTTTTAGCAAACTTTACTATAACAGGAGAAAATAGTGCATTTGTCAGGGACAATTTTGAGCTGCGGATTTGGTGAACTGGTGAGTATTTATGGCAGCAGGACAGTGGCTGTGGGATCGATTATTGTAATAAAGAAACATCTCCCAGTACAAACGTGTTGCATGTTTATGTGTTTTTAATAGTCTTGGAATGACAATGGAGGTTTGTAGCAGAGCGAATAAGCTCCATCACACTTTGGATGCACAGGCAGTACTTGTTATCGGGATCTGTTCATTGTTGGTTTTGGTCTTTTTTGAACAAAAATATATATATATATATTTATATAAAATATCACCAGGGTTATCCTTTAGTGCCTCCATTAAGAATTTGCACTTTAGATAGTATACTTTATGTTGCTGATGGTCCTATATTCCAAACAGAGGTGTCCCAGTTTTAACCAGATTTACATGAGATTTACAGTCCCCAACTGAGGTAGAAAACATTCCCTCTGGGCAAAACTCCCACTCATTCACACCAAAGTGAACAACAACAACAAGTCAGGTCCCTTTGCAAGTTGCCTCGAGCCTTGCAAGCTTTCCGCTACATCGTTGCTGTGTTTTTCCTTGTTGCTCACCTGCAGTGATTTATGTGTGTATCCGGCTGAGATTTTGCTATCATATTTTAACTTTATTTTTAGGTTATTTCTTCCTGCAACACAGGCTGGGAGTTAGACACAAGCCTCAATGCCACAAACACCTGCCACACACCTGAGCCTGCTGCATGATGGGGTTTTTCAAACATATCGTTTGGTCCCATCTAGACTCCTTTTGAAGAGGCAGTTCCCACTGAAGTGTTTTTGATTTGACTTACACGAGGTGACCGTTTCCTTTATCACAGTCTAGCCTGCAACAGTTAATCTCAAGAGGGCTCCTTTAGTTTCTCCCCTCCCCTGCTGCACTGCTGTGATCAGTCACCTGTTCTCAGTTTCACACAAAGCTTGCGTGGGCCCTGCCGAGTGTTCATCCCCAGTGCTGCCATATAACTGGGAGAGGGTGTTTTCCCTGGAGTAATCCTGATTTACTCCTCCGTAGAGCCCGCACACTGCTGTCTCGATGGCTGTGGAGTTGTTGCATACAGCTAGAGCCAAGCTACTCTTCCTCTCTCTCGCACATTACCCCACCCATCTTACATGCTCTTCATCTGTTTCCAGAGGTGAGATTTGGAATCGGGTGGGAGTGTGTCCAATGGCATTAACCCACAGTGGAGCTTGAATCACAGATTAGAGCAGAGGAGGGACTGTGCAGAGTTGGCTTGGGTGGGAGGTGATACAGTGGTGAGATGGGGCTTCAGGCGCCCGGGGAGGGTGGACAGCTCTCATCAGGGCCAGCAGGGATAGAGGAATAATACAGAGATGTGGGGCCTGAAATCCAAAAAGGGATAGGCTTAAATCTTCTTCTATTGAGATGAAGCTTTGGGGCTAATAAAGGATTCCCTTGAAGGGAGAGTGAGAGCTCGGCAGCCTCCAGATTCTGTAGTGTCCCTGCTGGTGCCAGAGAAGACCAATTTATTATCTGTGTTCCTTCTGAAAGCTGTCACATTCATGGGGGAGGCAAATTTGCCTTCATGTCAATGCAGTTTAGTCAAAAGTTATACTGACTTGACAGTGTGTTTTCAAATGTGTCTCTTTAAACCAGCTCTAGAGTGCCATATTGAGATATATTGAAACTCTTAACTCCAAGAGCTCATAAAAGGAATGTTATTTGTTAGTGTGTTGAAGATGGACTTTCCTTTCCTCTCCTCTTTCCTTTCCTTTCCTTTCCTTTCCTTCTTTCTTTCTTCTTTTTGCCTGGGATGTATTTGATGTATGTTATTACTTTGATGAATTTTCATCACAGCAATTAATGTATCTCAAGGATTGTAGCACAGATATCACAGAGAAAGTAATATATTTTTTGCTTATTGGTTTGTTTGGTTAGACTTCTTTCCAGTGTGCTCGTTTTCATTTTAACTTGATGTCTTTAAACACCACAGAATGTATGAAATATTGACAACAAACAACTATAATGCTTGCTTGTGGGGGTTTCTTGTTGACAGAAATCAATGATCAGTTTACAGTGTATTATTTTTTTCTCTCATGGTATAGATTCACTGTTGCAGGCACTGGCAAAAACCACCTCTACCTTGACGTCCCCTGCTTCTTGCAGCATTAATGTCAGTCAGTAGGAAGAAAAATACCTTATACCGACATTATTTACATTTGGGTGAACTTTCAAAATGGTAAATACATTAATCATGTATGTTCTCCTCTTTCCGCTCGTGTGTGTGTGTTCGTGTGTGCATGGGTTAATGAGTCCATCAGTCTTCTTTGCACTCATTAATAGGAGTCAGGTTCATAAATAACAGGACCGGGAGGGGTTGGTGCTTGCATGCCAGTGGCACCTTCACGTCACCAGCACATTAAACCCAGTCAAAATGCACTGTTTGTTTGTACCTGTCTACAAGTTACCTGTCTGTACTGAGAATCATCGGGAGATGTGTCAATAAAGAGGCACTTGAATAGTGTAAGTAAGATAAGTGTGAGGATAAGCAATTCAAAATGTTTTAGTTGTTTGGTAGCAGGTGTGAGGGTCAATGTTGAGTAACTGAAAAGGTTGACGCTGTGAACATTAGTGTGAAGTGCGTGGGCAAGAATGTTTGTGCTACTTTCCTTGAACATGTACTTGGTGGGCTGTGGAGCTGGGAGCTGATGAATAGCCAGAGCTGGTTTGTAAAACAGGCATTCATGATGGATCTAATGTGAACCTAATGTGTTAATGTATTTATTTTCTTGAATTTAATAATTATTTAATCTTTAAAATGTCTGACAGTGAAAAATACTCATCAAATTGTGCTTGAACCCGAGGTGACGTTTAAGAAATGTCCAAATCAGAAGGTACTCGGTTTAAAATGATACAAAACAGAGAAAAGATCCTTACATGTGAGAAGCTGAACAAGAAAATCTTGTCAACTTTTTTGCTTGAAAAATAATTCCTGATACATTTCCGGTTTATAAAAATTGTTGGCAAGTGATATTGTGAGTGTAGTAACTGATCGTGTCATTGTTGTTGAAACTAGAGTTAAAAGCTTTACTCTGTCTTATATCATTATGAATTGAATATGTCTTGGAGAACTATTGGTTAGATGATGAGATAAGAAACTGTGATGGGGATTTCAAACCAATTTCTCACATTTTATTGGCCAAACAAATAATTGGTTAAACTTTGAAAAAAAAAAAAAAAAGACTGTAACAAACTCAGGTGATGCATAGAATAATCACAAGTTGCAGCTTTAGTTTTAATCTGGCCCTCTTCAGACCACAGAGTATAATAATACCTTCAGTATTAACAGTAACTCCTCAAGGAGCCTAACCTGTCTCCCAACAAGTACTAAAATTAGGACAACTAGCCAGAACCAGCCAGTTATTTACACTGCACTGAGGCAAGTATTCATTATTATGCAAATTCATTCAATTGCAAAAGTGGGGGGGGGAGTAGTCTTATGAAGATGAGGAATTGCAGATAATTAGCAGGAAGGCATTTTGTTTGAACCCAGCCACTTCGACTTGGGATGCGCTTCGAAGGTTGGGTGATAAACAAGCAATGGAAAAACACAAGGGGAAAGAGAAAAAAGACAACAAGCTCTTTCATCTAGACCCACACAGAGATCAGTCTAAGGAATAATCAACTGTTGTATTGCTAAATGTTGCGGGTAGACAGCTGTGGAATTAGCCATCTCCAATCTGATTGTCCCCAGCACTTTAATCCCTAATGCAGATAAATACGGCTCTGAAGTCGTTGGGCGAGAGTGGCTGCAGCAGCCCTGGGTCTGACCATCTAACAGCTTCTGTCTAAATGGCTTTGACTGTCGATAAAATGAGGCAGTGGCAGCGGCACTGATGTGATGTTAGCTCGCTCCCTCTGTTTGTCTGTCTGCCTGCTTGTTGTTCGCTATAGGTATCATTGTTTCCATTCCATTTCACAGCAATCGGCCGTGGTGAAAGAAAAGTGCTTTTCTATCCTTGAGCTGCGTCTTTGTCATATCAAGGCCTCTAGCTTGAGCTGCAGATTCTTTATAAGCTGAAGAATGTGTGTGTGTGTGTGTGTGTGAGTGTGTGTGGGATGGGGGGGTGGGGGTTGAGGGGGTTTGCTTATCTACCATACGTGCCTGTAGTTATTGCAATTTAACTTCATGGTGCATGGTTTTTTAATGTGTGCAAGTATGTATGCATAAGCACCGAATATGTTGAGAATGCTGATGGATCTATTTTAGGCTAAAAGAGTCTCTGTCAGAGGGAATTGCATTAGTATGACAACAGACATTCAAGGCTTGTTGAAAGCACAGACAGTAGAATAAAGAATCTTTTTATCAAATCCAAGCTAGCACTTTTTTACAAATTGTATGCAAACGCCTTTCTTGTGCTCTGTTATTTTTCAAAACTGACAAAACACATTTTGTGTGGCCATTTGAATTGCCAGTTTCCTTTGGGTACCTTTTCTGATGGATGTGCATTCAGGTACCTGCTGATACTGCCTGCTTTTGATTTAGTGAGCGTGTTCTCAATATAGCAAAATTCTAAGCAGACACATTTATGCAACTCTGACAATGTTTGTGGCTGATTCCTTTTCAGTTTTAATTGCATCCTGATAACCTGGGTAGAATGATGCTAGACGTAATTAATCACACACCGTTTTTTTTTTTTTTTTTTTTTTCTGAGTACATTTATAACACACAAGTAGACTCACGCAGACACACACAATCGTACACACAGGGCTGTGGCAAGGTGATCAATCAGCCTGTGACAATGTTCCAAACACACCATGGCTGCCTTTATCAACAGGCTAATTTGTCTCCCTTTGCACCTCAAACATTATGAGTCCTCACACATTTAGCCCTGCACCTTTCCCTTTTATCTTCCTACCCACCATTTAATACAGCAATTAGAGAGCTGTGGAGGTTGCAGCCTCTCATTAACTCTTGCCAGCTTGGGCTAGTTGCCACAATCACATACTGTAACCTGTAGCCTGTTGTGACAGCTACGGTGTTCAGCAGAAAAGGCAATAGTTACCTCAGCTCAGTTTCCATCCCCTTACCTTTTCTCTGTCTCTGTTTTTCATTACACATCCTGCAGATATTGTTACATTTTTTTTTTTCTTGCATACCAGTCTCATCAATCTTCCTGCTTGCAATTTTTCCGTCTCGTGTACAGGCTCGCTGGGTTGATAAAGCAATCACCACTAGTGTAGCATTAAGTAGCTAAACATATTAGCACTGCTGCTGTGCTCTCTCTCCTCCCTCTTTCATTTCTTTCTAGTTGCCCACACCTCATTTCTGTTTGGCTCTGCATCCCTCTCCTCGGCTCTGTCCCTTGCTCTCGTTTACTTTTCTGCTTTCATGTGCTCTCCTTCTCCTGTTCTGCCCTCATCCTCCAATCTTTTCATGTTGATTTCAAAACTGGCAAGTCCACAGATGAAAAGTGGAATGGAGTCGATTGAAGAGAGCCAATTTCCTCGTCTCTAGTGAAGATTAGCTGAGGCTCATTGGAACGTATGCTTTGTGTTAAAGAGCCTGCCAAATGACAGAACACGGTTGGGGGATTCATAATTATCTTTTTATTACTCTGCATGTATAATGACTGCCCCCATTATAAAACTCAAGACGATGTACACAATTACATTACCCCAGACGGCACTGAAACAGGTGCATCTATTGTACATCAGTCTTTTTGATAACGTGTTCATTTTGTTTGTTTGTTCATTTGAAATAAGTGGCTGAACTTCAAACATGTGGTATTTTGCAAAAAAAAAAAAAAAAACTTTCTATACTATCAGATGCCTTTCGCTTATTAATGTGGTTAACATCACACATACAGTGTTCGTTCACTATACTGTAGCTTCTGGGACAAAATGAATGCAATTTTCTTCATCGGGAGAGCAAAGCTGTTTTCAGTATTTACCATATTATCTAAATTATGTGTAATTTTGAGAAACAGTGAGATCTAGTGGTGAATAAAATATGAGGGCTCATAGAGGGTAGAGCATCTGTTATAGCCTGTAGACATTAAGAAGTACTGTGGATTACCATAAAATACAATAAGGGTTGTCTTCCTTCCTGGTTTGCCTCCTATTGCTGTATAATTTAAAACAAGGTATGGAATATCTGCAAATTTTACCTGACTGAAGTTTTAAAGGGTTTGAGGCATCACAGGAAAAAAAAGACTAACGTTACAAAAGCCAGGGCACAGTCCATGTGTCAGCATTATATTGAGAGCATTTGCAGTCCTTGCACTTGTCACTTTTTTTTTTTCTTACACACCTGCCCTGTGAATTTCAGATTAAACTGTATTTCTCTTCAAATTGCACCTCAGTCCAGTTTTTCATTCCCTGTCTGATGGTCTGTCTTGCAGACCTCGGGAATTACATCCAAAGGATTATTTTGTTGTGCTTGTAATTGTGTTTGTGTTGCTTAGAAAATGTGTGTGCAAATGCAAACAGAGCCACCATGTGAGTGCATGTGCGCACATACGTACACATGGTCCCTCCTGTAGCGCCAAATGGTACAGATACGAGCGAGGACTGAGTTTATGGGTTTTTGAATGAGGATGGGATAGAGCAAATGGGTGGTTTGGCTGTAGTATTTCTGTCATTGCACCACAAACAGCAAAACAACAGGACTGCAGGCTTGTGAATAGACTCTGTTATTAACCCCATAAATCACTGGACTGCTGATGGATGCCATATATGAGACAATTCATCAGATTGTTTCCCTCTCTTTCTCATTTGCAGTCACACACACACACACACACGGGCGTACATACACATGTACAAACGCATAGCTTGAAAAATGGGAAATGTTGCAAATCTTCTACACAATAGCATGACATTGCATCTTGGTCAGGAGCGCTGTTTTGTTCTTTTCCATTTGCCTGTACATCCGGACTGAGAGGGATGATTTCTCTTAAAAATCAGTCACATCCCTACTAGTTCTAACTAATGCTGTTAGACAAGGAATTTGCCACTTGGGCTACTAAGAGAAGAAATACTCCCTCCATGAATAATCCTGGTGATTCTCATGGTCCCTCTGAAAAAATAGAGGGTAGATAAGATTATAGGTAATGAAGAGGAATGGATTGAGGCAAAGCAGAGGGAAGTAGGAGGGGGGGTCTTAACTCCATGACCAGCAGCTTTGTGATAGTGATTTAAGAGGTCAGAGAAGGAAGATAAAGGCTTGTGCATTATTAATGCTGAAGGGATCTAACTGGATGTGATTGGAAGTTTCTGCTGGTGTTCCTGCTGAAGAAAAACGAAAATTCATCAAAGTGCTTGTGTGTGTATGTGTGTTCTCACATCACTGCCTCATGAAATATACGACATTTGAATCTTTATTTGAGTCCTATCCTGTTTTGCATAGTGTAAAAATAGCACAAATCTAAGGCCTCTTTTTTTTTCTGTTTTTGCTAGTTGCTGTTTTCCCAGGATGAAAGTGTACGTGAAATGAACTAAATGCATCAAAATGAATTTTTAAACTCAATTGTGCTGAAAGTGGGCCTCATTACTTTCCAAAGGACTTCTCTATTGGCGTTTATAAAACCAGGGAATGTTTATGTGCAAGTGAGGGAAGTTCGTGCGCAGAGCGCCGGTGAAATGGCAAACTGTCAATGGGTCCATGTGCATGTGGATTGGTCCCGTGAATGTGTGTGTGTGTACTGTGCATATTTGTACATGTGTGTTTGCGTGTGAGATTGAGTGTAAGCTTGTGGTTAGCTGTCGCCCCCAGTGCAGATTGATGGCTTACAGACAGGTAATTTATGACCTCTCGGTGGCTGGCAGGGAGAAGGGTGACATGCGACTTTCCCCGCAGATAAATAAGCGTTGCTCTGGGGCCCACATCACCTCACCCCTGCATGTTTGTGAAAGAACAGATTTAGCTCTGGCTCTTTTATTTTATTAAATTTTTTTTTGCCTTCTCAAACAGCTCTCAGCTTTCTGCTGATCTTCTCACCTTGCTTTCTTCAGTTCTCTCCTTTCATTCTCCATGCTTTTCACCACATTTTTTTTTCTCTGTTTCCCTCTTTTAATATCATGTACCCTCTTACCCTTTCCCACCCTGTTCGTCTCCCACCTCTGCTTGTCTTTGTTTTACCCCCTCTCTCAGCAGGGAGCGGGGGACTTTGACATGCCAGCCATCATTTACAGGAATATGGTGTGAAATCGATCTCATGGAGAACTCTGCTGCAACAGTAAATTTGGGAGGGAAGGCTGCAGATTAATTTCAAGGTCTTTTTGGTGAAACACGTGCCCTGTCTGGAGCGGCGAGAACACATGAAGGTGTGATATCATATTGTAATTCATCATGTGGCTGTACTCTTTGCTGCCCGCATGTCTGTGCCAGAGGTTTATTGAAGGGACAAGACAGTTTCATTTGAGCTGAAATAAACATCAAATGGTGGCCTAGCTCAATCAATCCCTTTGTCCGTCCAAGTAATTCTTCCCCAGAGAAGAAAAGCTGTAGTGAGCCGGGCAGGAGCAGGAAGTCGCATGGCAGAGAGGGAGAGAGATGTGTGAACAGTGGCTGACTGATGGATGAGGAAGTTATTACACCGCTGGGAGGACGTGTCATTTATTGCCAGTTGCCTGTCTCTCGTTGCCTCTTGTTTCTTTTATGGCAGTGATTACAGAGCGGATGCATGGACAAACAGCTCCCCCTGAGATCCCCATCAGCCATATAAAACACATGCACACAGACGCATGCACATGCTAGATTTTGACCTTCCACAGCAAGCCGAGCCGCCATCAGGACGGTCAGGACACGATACAGGCTGGAGGAGGAAGTCATCAGGAAAAGTTACATTTGTTAGGTCTGCTACAAGACCTTGTCACTCCCTGATGTGATGATGTACTGAAGCCATAGTCCAGCAGACCTTGAACAAGTTCTAATGCTTCACTGTAGCAGGGACACGTTAACAAGCACAAAACCTGTTCTTGAGATGTAAGTGAGCCTGTTTGAGCCCATGGTTCTCTCCCAGATCAAAGTGTCTGTGATAGAGCTGGATGAAATAGTAAAAACATGACATCACAATATTATATATAAGTGTTTCAACAATATAGATATTTGTATATTTGTGTATTATCTTAATAGAGTAAGAGATTTCTCTCATCATAATAATATTGTAGATAAACCAGTCTTTAATAAATGCAATTATATACAAAAAATCAGTCTAATGCAAAATAGACAACACATCACACATTCTTCATCAGCAGATGGAGTTAGCTCACATGATAACAGGTGGTCATATATGAAGGGAGACTGAAGCCTTGTCTGCTCAGAGATGCTCTTTGGTGTCAGATGTGTATGTTCTCCTGCCATCCACTGACTCCCAGTCCACCACAAAATAAACAGAAAAAAAGGTTATTCATTTATTCCGGTCATTGAGCATTTTTTAGATGTTTTAGACAACTACTGCTGCGTTGCTATAAACTCCATGGGTCAGATCTGTGTGGAGGGACTGGAGCGTGATTTCTTCAATTCTTTACATGTCGGCTTTACAGGAGTCACTCATAGTCTATCAAAATAAAAACAACGGCAACAGAGTAAAGTAAACAGTTCTTTTAATTATTAAATGATAAATGTCATATATGAATATAAGCGACCATACAAGAACTTTGCCTACATAAAATACAATCTTAAATTTACAAAATTATGATTTCAGTCACTAAATATCTCATTAAAGAATTAGTAAACAAATCTAACAAACCCTCAGACTTTCAGTGCCATGTATTTGGTTTTCAGTTCGTAGTGCTAAGGACACATTTTGGGTGGCACTGAAAAAGTTTTGAGGTGTGCATAAGTGCAGAAAAATAGAGTGGATGCTGCTCTGCACAGCGTTCTCACTCACCATCCCCTGGCTCAGCGTCCCTGAGTGAGTAAATGACCACAAAAAGCAACTAGCTGGCGATGGCTGCACTTCCTTCGTGCCATGGCAACAAGAAAGATGCAGCAGGACGGATGCAGCCTGAATGTACAGCCCAGCCCAGCCGTAATTTTCTATCCAAGGACAGTGGCAATTTAGTAGTGCCTGTCCCTGACACTGAGCCAAGCCATGCACTTCTTTGTTGTCCTATTTTTCATAATACCACTTTCTTCCAGGGCTAAACAATAACAGAAGGGTGGGACTTTAATAAGCCTCCATCTCAGCCCTGTGCAGCTCAGGGGCTTGTGGCAACAGTAACTGTGTGTATTTATTATTGATGGCTAGCACCTTGGCCCTGTGTTTGCAGTGGAGGAACGGAACAGGAGAGAAACCAGGTCATCTACTGCACAATGGAGAAAGTGCCGGAGGCCCAGCTGACTCACCCAACCAGCATTATTGCATTATTATTGCATTTCTTTCATTACTGCTATCGCCTTCCTTTTCAATACCTCTGGCTTGGAGTCACAGTTCCCATAGAGTTTACCTTATGGCCTTATGGAGAGCCACTTCTCACTACTACATCTACTCGACTACACACATGCACACGCATACCCACACACTCCATGTCATACTGTTTCTCTCCTCTCAATCTTACCCCCCCCGCCCGTTTTTTTTTCTTTTCTCACTTCTCTGGAGTTATTTTTCTTCTCTTTGAAGAACTGTGATAACGATTTGCCTCGGAAACGCACCACTTCTATTCACTTCTGTTAAGTAGCTTCAAGGTATAATTTGCTGAATCAAAAAAGGATGTTTTGCTACAAACGTTTACTCAGTGTTTTACTCTGGGGTAATATTGAGGCCTAGTGGATGATTATTTTCTGTTTAACAGCCTGATTTTCCACACGGGTCTGTGCTGTGGGTGCAATTAGAGTGGACAGAACGTTGTTGCTGAAAATTATGTTAGGTCAAATACACAGTAAACATCACAGATATATCACATTGACCCGCTGTGTGTTTTTTTTTTTTATGTTTTAGAGGAGAGTGTGAACTTGTGTTGCTGGAATTATATTGCATTACATCTAACACCCACACATTTAAGGTGGAATAATTATAATTTGTGGGTTGAGGAGAATGGTCACGGAGTTTGTAAACATTGAGGCGGAACATTTTTATCCCAGTCATATTGCTCTTTCATTCTCACAGAACGCGGTCGTGGGTGTTTGATCTCATTAATGTGGCGATTAAGTGTTCATTGTCTCGTATTTCTCAACTCGAAAAGATTTTACTCTTTTTATGTGCCTGTGAATTGTAAATGTAATGGGACCAAATGATACCATCACGTCCAGCGATAGCCATTGCTGTTTCAGGGTAATTGTGTTTCCCAGAATTAGCAGTAGGTCAGACCCAGTGATCATGGAGATGAATAGTGCACTGAAATGTTTCCTATTCAAACGTATAAAATACGCTCCCCAAACTGTGTAATTGGCTTTCTTCACTAAAGCATTCATTTATGTTTTCATTCACTGACAATTTGATTTCGTCATCGGTGCGTGAACCCGATGTTGCTTCACATTTATGTATTTGACGTACAGTATGTCATGCATGTTGGGTAGTGCTCTGATATTGTACTTAATGCAAGGGGTTGTGTGAGCGATTATTCCTGCTACAGAGACCTACAGCATAGGTTTTGATTTATAATTCAGCATTGTACGTCACCCACTGATACCACCAGATGGATGTATTGTAATTGATTAGGCTGTGTTGTGCTTTAATTATATTCCCCACAGTTACAGTCTTTCATTCACTTTGTGTTATAGTCTACAGAAACGTTCCCCTTGTCTAGCCACTGAAAAGGAGACTATTGTCGTGTAATCAATAGAAATAATCCTGTTGATGCTCTGTCACTCACTGTGAGAGAGAGTGGCGAGCAGGGGTTTCAGATGAGAATAGCGTTGCAAGAGGTTTCTTAATGGAAAACAGAAAATTACTGAGACTTTCTCCAACTATCTTGTCTTCACTATCAACAGTCTCAATCAGCACCAGGAACTTGTACAAGAAAACACAAGCAGCCCAGAGTGACAAAACACACTTCCCACAATCTCCACGGGGTATTTCCATACTTGCCATAGCCCTAGTGTGTCGTTACATTTTTGAGAAGGTCAATTACAATAAAGCCTATTCAGGCTGCATACATAGCCTCCTGAGCTGCACCACAAACTCTTAATGCACAGCTACAAGCTCAGCTTTATTGTTCAAGTGTTTATGTTAGAGTTTGTACTGATCAGGTAAGATCAGTCAATCGGCTTATTTCTAATCAAATGAAAGAATATGAATTCTATGCTGTTTATTGCTTCTAGGTCTGCTGTGCTATATGAATACAAGTTAGGAAAATGAACCAGCAGTTTATATAACTGTTGCTTTTTTTCTGTTTAAAATGCCAAACTTTTATTGGTTCTACCTTCTCAAATTTAACGTTTTTCTGTTATTCCTTGTTTAATATCTCAGTAAATTGCAGGCTATCTTGATATATAGGACTGCAGGCCAGATTGAAGAAATGCCATTTAAAGTCTTCACCTATTGGCCTCTGGGAAATTGTGATGTTATTTTTTTCCACTCTTTTCTTATACTTAATAAACTAAATGGTTAATTGATAAATGGAAAAAAAAAAAAATTATAACCAAATGAATTGTTAATGAAAATAACTGTTAGTTGCTGTACCATTGGATTTTTCTGTCAATATCTAGAGGGCTGTTGTACACTGGCCAATTCACACAGTCTGTCCGTGCTCATCCTGTGGCTACCCTCTTATTTATTTTATACTTTATGTGTCTATGCTCTGTCTCATAAACTGTTCCATCCTGGCCTTGTTTAATGGAAGTGGCAGGGCCACTGGAGGTCATTCAGGATCAGAGGTGACCAGCGGCCACACGTTCCTTGGGTCAGTCATAATTAGACAGTCTGCATCCTAGGGGCTCCATAAAAATGAGATAGGTCATCTCAGTCTCTGCTCGTCTTGGCCAAGCTTTTTTCCTGCGCTGGTTTTAAATGTGTTCAGCGACCCCCAGCAAAGTGCTTCCATAAAACACCATGCAGTGTCCCTGGGCAGTCAAGAGTCAGTCATGTTGTTTTTTTCCTCTATGAATATTTCCAAAACTACTGATGCGCGAAGCTGCATGAAGGCGTCGACATAATGTTGTGTCTGCCCTGTCCTCCTTTAAATCTTCTGGACTCTCTCAGTGCACAAGTATAATGCACTTCATCTTTATTAGTAACCTGCATACCTAACTAATAATAATTGTGTCAGTGGAATAGCAAATGAGGGTTATATAACAAAAACATGTTTTATGCTTCATGAGTTTAACTTTGATGCATTGGGTTAAGTGGTGGGGAGAGATGTCTTGTTTTGCATTTGTGATCATTAAGGCTATAATAAGCTCTATACAAAAGCTAGGGCGGGGTTTCCTTTAATTGCAATATAGCTCTAATTTACAGCCGTCAAACTGGAGGATTATGGGCTCTGCACAATAAATTGGCTAGACAAATAGCAGCAAAGAGGAAAATACAGGGAATAATTATGAGTTTTACATGTGGAAAAAAAAGAGGTCAAAATAAATCCCAGTGTCAGTGGATCAGGCCAGCATTATTGGTAGCTGTTTAACCTTCTGATAAACACCCTCACAAAACATCAGCAGTGACAAATGTGGTCGCTATTTTAAAAAGTACACATATTTGACACAGTTGGTTTTGTCCCTAAGAAGATCCTTTTCAAATATTCAGCTCCCTTTGTCTACTACTAACTTGCTCCCTGCATGTCGCTTTTAACTTGTCTTGCTAAGCTCATCATTTATCTTCAGACTCCCATAATATTCAGACAGTGATGTCTTTTATGGCTATTATTAGAATTGGTGTCTGTCCTCAGAAGCTGGCACAAAAGTGTGAGTGGTCCCTTGGGCACAGTTTCATATCAAGGTTAACTTGTAGTGATTAGGATAAGGAGGCAAGTAGTTGCCATGGGGATGAAGGAAACGGCAGTGGAGAGGACGATAAGCCTGGAGTGACAGAAGTCTGATGTTTCTGTTGCACTGTATACAGCAAAGCTGATGTAAATACTCTTATGTATTATTTCCTTCAGAAGGTTTTTCTTGGCAGCATTAGTCATGATGAGAAGCCATAAGCAAATCCACTCCTCTTACGTAATGATGAGTTAAATAGTTAAAATAATAATACTTAAATAATAATATTGTAATATTTTGAGATGCCATGTTATTATTATTCATATTATACATTATTTCAATAGTAATGCACTCGTTCTTAAAAACACTGATTAATTTCATGATTTACAGTGAATCAAAATTTAACAGCACCCTGACAGATTGTTCAAAACTAATCAAGCCTCTTAATATTTTCCATTCACTGATGAGTTTTGGTCGGCCAACTCATCTATTGCTTTGGGATTTCTGCCATCTGTCATTGAAAAATATGTTGTCAGGAACATGGGACTCTTGATCTGGGTCAATCTTAATGACATTGAAACACTACATTTAACAAATGTAATAGCCCTCTGATACTTGTTGTTTGAAGAGTATGGTATGTAGTGTACTGTAAACATTGAAAAGATTTGTAATCTAGAGCCTGTCTTTGATGAGAACTCTGAGAAGTACTATTCTTTGACTCATTCTAGGGTCTATTATAAGGCCTTTACAGTAAATCCCCTTTGAATCATAATCCCAAATTATGTAAAGAGCCTAATCTCAATCTCTTACTATCAATTGGGTTATCTTCATTCATTAGAGAACTGTGTATTTAGCCAAGAGATGGCTCAAAATTATAATGTGTATAGTTTTAAAGCAAGAATTAAACTCTATTTTCATTGTGACCACTTTTGTGATACTCTATAGGTTGAGTAGACTTTCTCATGGCACCTACTCCTTCTATGGAGCTGATCCAAAATCCTCTTCAGCGTACTTCTCCCTTGGCAATGCCTTGAACACTGCATGGATAATCCTTGGAGGAGAGGGCTAATGCCCCCAGATCTCCCCCATGAGAGGCCCTATCCGTGCAGCCCTACTGCAGAGCGCTCTCCTCTCCCTGGTGCCATCCCCAGCAACACAATAATTAATGAGCTCAACCAGCCTATCGCTGCAGAAACCTCCTTCCCCAATCTCTATTATCCACATCATGCAATGATAATTTTACTTACGTAGGTGCTAATTTCATATAAGTTAAAAGGCAATTAGGAAAATGTGTCTTTTTGACGGGCAGAGGGATTAAGGCTAAGCTGTGATGCCACCAGTCTTCAGAGGGTGCAGGCTTATACTGGGTATGAAGGCCCCTGCTTGGCAACACCCATTATCGGTCATCACATTAATAACCTCATATTTCACATCTCCATTTGATGTGCTACATTTAATTAAAGTGCGAGGTTGTGTGACGAATTAATGCCTAATTGGAAAGCACCTTTTGAACATTCCCTTTGCCCTACACCAGATGTGGTTAGTTATGGGGCGAGGGAAGTTTTAGTCTTAATTCTTTTCCTGAAAATTCAACCTTCTGTTGTTAATGTTCCCACACTGCTAAAGCGGACGCATTTTGTATGTAGTAAACACTTCTTCCAGTTGATGCATGCATCACTACAGTATGTACAATATACAGTATTCCTCCAGTATTTCTCTCACAGTTGAGAAACAAAGGATGCCCTAATTCATTTTTCACTTTGATATAGCACTGTGTTTGTGCTAAGTTTAGAATGCATGTTGCATAGGAGAATACCAAATATGCATACCCACCTCATATGCTGGGAGTAAAGGTAAACGCCCTGTCTGCATTGATATTACATATTATGTAGAATGTGGACAACTGGCCTCCATCTCCTGTTTTGGAATCTTAAACATCTGCTATTCCAGATTAGTTTAAAGCTCATAAAAATGTAAATCTGCCATACAGGGGTGGAGTGTGTGTAGAAAATGATTTATAAATACCTTAGACAAACTGTGTGTATTTCTCATGCATTTATTTCTCCCTTTGAAGGCTGGTGGCTGAGAACTGGAGCTAATCTGACATTTCATACATCTCAGACTATTTTAGGAGATATTTGATGATAGAGGTGTTATTTCCTCTTCCTACCTCAGCATTCCCAAAGCGGTGGGAGGATGATTATTATGGATTTGCAGAGAAGTGGTGTTAACGAGTTTACTCACACTGTTTAGAGGCTAAAAAGCAATTTTAACCTTAGCAATAACCATGCAGGATATTGAAATATGATGTATGCTCTGTGGAATTCCTCAATTCTTTCTATTTCGGAGGACTTTTTGTCTATTGTTTCACCTGCTGTTCTGTTTAGACCCAGCCTCTCCCGCCCGGACTGTTTGTCTTGTGTGTGTTCTGCTCTGAAGGAGACATAACAAATTAAATTTGTTTAAGAGTGGCAGGCAAATGAAGTCCCATTACAAACAAGTTACTCCCATTTACTCTCTCACCTTGTGCCAAATTAAAGCGTTGATTCAAAGTTACACTTAGCGTTAGATTTCCATCCTGTTGCACGACAGCCAGGTTTTTCCTGTGTAGCAGTGTTTACCTGCCCACATCATGCTCGCACGTCTGCATTTTTTTCACCATTTCTACCTCACACTGTGTAATAATGACTACCTGGAACTTGATTAATGCAACTATTGATTTCATTGTAAAATGTGAGATTAGATGCATGGACTCCTGTGTTATTCATCAAAATGCACTGGCATATAATTAAATTGTCTGTTTATATTTTATGACCGTACACATTTATTAAATATTAAACTCATGTTCGTATTATTTAACCCACAGGACAGTAATACTGTATGTAAGCAGAAAGCAAAGGTTGAATCCTGATATCCATCTTTGGTGGTAGAGGTTAATCTGAAAACACCACTGTCATTTTAGATGCCTGGTACTACCGGCAGAATTGACTGCATGTGAGGAAAGAAATGGCAGATAGGAAAAAAATTCTTATTCATTCAGCTGCAGCACTTAAACATTTTACTTTAAAGGACTTAATGTTGATATATATTACACCAACTGAGCTCCATTCAGAATAGATATTATATCTAAAATGCTCAGACTAAAACACAATTACTTAAATGTTTTGCAGAAACTCAGATGTGACATTTCATTTTTGTCTATTTGACAAAAATGTTTCTTTAAGAACGTAATCATTATAAAAGAATCCCAGTTGAATTATACAGTAAAAGCTAATTATAAATAAAATAACATTTCAGTTTTTAGAATGTGCCTTGCTTTTATCTCCAAGTGAGTCACCTGATCCGCTTTCTCATCCTCTACTCTTGGTACTTTCTCCCTTGCCCATCATCCTTGCTATAGCTATAAAAAACCTCACACATACCCCCCCCCACTTACGCACATACCCACACACCCCATTTCTGGGTACTGGGATTATGGACTGTGTCCCAGTGCATCCATATTTCAGAGTTGTATCTCTTGTGTCACTCTACATCTTGTCTGCGGAAGCAACATGGAGGATCCGGCTCGTGTTTAAGCATGTTTATGTTGCTGACCCAGTTACTGGATTCTCGCAGCGTTAGATATGTGGACAGGGTGGGGCAGCAGCGTAGGCGTCATTTATTTCAATTTAGCTTCGCATCGCAAAGTGTGCGTACACACATAAAGGTATATGCGGCTACACGTACATGGAGATATGTAGACACAAACTGACACACATACCTCTACTCAAATCTACACGTGACAAGCACTTTGCAGCTTAACCAAGCCTTGATTCTTGTCGTGGCTTGATTCTTATACTAGGTGTATGCATTACTCATACTCCACACTAGGTATGCACACCTATAGAGCTTCTATAGATGCTGTAGAGCAGCTACAGGATTATAATACCAGTGATCTCATGACTGATGGATAATTGAAGACCTGAACTGTGTGGAGGAAGTCTTAAGATAGCCAGGGGAAGATAGAACCATGAGGAATGCTTTAGTGTTTCACTTAAAATCCAAGGTATTCAATAATGTAGAGAGCCCTTTGAAAGCTCAGTCGAGTATTCAAGCTCAGAGGTTGTCAACAATGTTGGGAAAGTTAAAGGCACAGCATGTACCGAGCAGTGTTTGTGGTGTGTGTGTGTGTGTGTGTGTGTGTGTGTGTGTGTGTGTGTGTGTGTGTGTGTGTGTGTGTGCGCGCGCGCGCGTGCGTGTGTGTGTGCGCGTGCGTGTGTGTTTGTGAGTGAGACAAAAAGGCAGACACAGGGATGTGTGTGAGAGAGCATGTTAATGTTATCACATAAAACAGCAATATGGCGTCTCCTCATGTTTAAGATTTCTGGCGCTTTTGCATTTCTATGGCTGGTTTTATGCTATAAAGACCTTTACATTAACATAACAACAATTGCGACGCTGAGAGTGAACAATCCTGTGATTTTGTTTCCCAGAACTACTGCTCCATCCACAAACATGTAGTCAGCCTGTGATTCAAACAATCAAATGATGAAGTCATACAGTGCTCACTGATGGCGTCATCATCAGTGTTCAGGCTGTTACTCTACAACCTACACTATGTGCATATGTTTTAACACTAACATCTATATAACTGAAAATATCTTCTCTGTTGTATAGTTACTGTTGTGGTTTTTCTAAGGCATTATTGCCTTTATTTGATAGTAGAAATACGTGCAACAGGAGTCCCTGACCGGGAGTCACACTGTGGACATTGTGGTTCTGCGTTATGTGCCTTAATCATAAGGCTATCAGAGTGTCCCTCCTGTGGGAGTTGTATACATTCTTGACATTTGTTGCACTATACAATCATCCCTGTGTAACGTCACTAAAATGTTAAATGATTTGAAATTTTACCATCTTACAATAATTGCAATATTTTTTAAAGTTTAAATGTAGGGTATTTGATCTAATATAAAAAAACATGTTAGACTACATTTGAAATACAGGTCCCACAGAAAAACTCTGTGCAACAAAAGTCACTACCTGTGATCACTGCAACAAATTTGATTGCACCTGTGTTTTCCAGTTCAGCCTTACTGCATGAACAAGGTCTCAATTTTGTCTAATCCAACATGGCTCATAGTAAGGAATTGCCTGAACAAGTAAAAATCGATTGTTAGACTTCATAAAAATGGGAGAGAGTACAAGAGCATCCATAGGCTAATGAACGTAAGCTGAAACACAGCTGCAGCAGTGGTTAAGAGGTAAAGGAAGAGCCTCACTACCAATAACAGGAGGCACACTGCCTGTCCTCGAAAAATGACGCACAATAGAACAATTTGATATTTACCCAACCTTGTATTGGAAAAACAGATGGGTAAGTGCTAATGACTTGGCACAATGATTATCTGTGGAAACTGGTGTTTCAGTGACTGATCAGACATTGAGAAGGACATTGCATGAAGTCAACCTCTACGGACAGTGCCCAAGAAGAAAAGCATTGCTCACAAAATGGCACAAAATTGCAAGATTAAACTTTGCCAAAGAACATGAAAAGTGGCCTGTTGAATATTGGCAGTGAATTCTTTGGTCAGATGAAACCAAAATAAATGTGTTTGG
The DNA here is from genome assembly GCF_002814215.2 of Seriola lalandi dorsalis. Lineage (NCBI taxonomy): Eukaryota > Metazoa > Chordata > Actinopteri > Carangiformes > Carangidae > Seriola > Seriola lalandi. The sequence continues at coordinate 29,243 of NW_019524771.1, forward strand.
ATCAGATGGTGGCAGGCATGTTTGGCGCGGACTTGGCCACAACCACAACCGTGACGGCATAGTGCCGATCATGAATCATGGAGGTGGGAGTGTATTGACATGGGCCTGCGTAAGTGCGGAAAGTGTGGGGGAGATGACATTTATAGATGACATTATGTTTGCAAATTTTTATACCCAAATTTCTGAATGAAAAGGTGAATCACAGTTTCAAAACAACTTGGCAGGAGAGGAATTTTCCAATATGACAATGATTCCAAACACACTTAAAAAATAACATGAGAGTTTGTAGGGAAGAAAAGCATGAAAACTATGACTTGCCCAAGTATGTTCCCTGACATGAATCCAACAGAACACCATTGGAGTATTTGAAAGTGGAAGGTAGACCAACAAAACCCCTTCAGCAAAGAGCCATCAAAATGAAGACACACATAAAAATGTTAGGACTATATAAAATAATGGAATCTCATTAATGAAAGTTTGTTGCAGTTGGTTTGTATATAGGGACCTTTCATGATTATTATCAATCAAATATTTCTGTTTTTCAAATTAATTTGTGTCATTCCTCTAGAATAAGTGATTAGTGATGTTGACCAGGGTCATTTGGCAATTGAACTATGTAACTGCTATACAGTGCTATATGACGTCTTTATATTTGATGATGTTTGAATTTAAATCCTGCTATGTTTCCCTTCAGGTCATAGTGGCTAGTCCTAGTGTAGCTAACAACCAAGTTGTCTCTCATATTGCTGCTACTAAAAATGTAAAATGCATCACTTCACTTGGCCTCCCCCACCGGGTGTTTGTCACAGAAGATGTGAATATTTCATGAACTCAGTGGAGGTCAAATCATTATTGTGTTACATCACTTGGTGAGAGTAAGTATACTAAAGCGGACATCAAACCTTACATGAAAATACAGTATATGCTCTTATTAGACGACTAAACGATTAAATGTCGCTACCCTCACTAGTTGGAAATACTAGTCAGTTAAACTAATTATTAATACTTTATTAAGGTACAATGCTGGTTAACTGTTGCATTATAAGACGTCACATAGATGCCCGCAACTAGCCACTCTCCCTGCACTCATGCCTGGACAGGCAAGGTAGAAAGTGGGACAGAAGACTTCTTTCAATAACAGCGTGTTTTAGTGGTATTTTGATCTAGAAAATGAAAATAAGGTTGTATGTACACTGTGTCAGAATAAACTAACATATAACCACTTGACCGGAGCAATGTGTAACCACATTCAGCACAGACATGTGGACGTTAACCTGTAAGGTAGGAAAGGTTGCTGGTGCTGGCAAAGCTAATGTTAGCTACACTCTGCAAACCAATATGACATTGTTTACCTGCAGACACATTGACCACAATGAAAGGGCCTGATTTGGACTGTTTTCTGATTGTTTTCTTACTTTTAGTCTAGTCAATTAGTCTTAATTTAAATAAGACAAACTATTTAAAGGTATTGGTTATTATATTAGAAAATGATATTTCCAAATTAATAATTCCATGAAGTAGTATTCAAAAACTAATTAATTAGTTTTTGGATTGGACCCAACTAATAAATTAGTTTCTGATGTTTATATGTGTGTCTGATGTAATACATAACAGCTCAGTTTGGTTATTTTTTAATTTTCTTTGCCTGTATTCCTAGTGTAATCAGAGTTTCATAAGCTACTACTCTAAGCTGCAGTAGCTGGGTGAGTGGTGTCTCCAATCTTTTTAATTTAACTGTGGCAGCTTTCTCCTGTGAAGTGGCCTACTGAGTGTCTGGACCCATCATAGACTGCTGCATCCCCCAATAATGAGCCATGTCATCACATGTGAAGAGGCTGCTGTCTGTTCTCTTTAGAGACGATCGGCTGCGTTGAAACCCCCACCACCAACAACACACACACACACACACACACACACACACACACGCACACCCATCAGCACACTTACATGCACACACGGCTCATTCACCACTGTTGAGAATTGCTGTTTTTCTCGTTGGCCTTAAAAGAGACATTTCTTTCTTTTGTGTCAACAACAGGTGTACTGTCTCATGTGGAACCACTGTATCTTTTACAATCTGTGTACCAGCTTTAAGATGGGTTTTCATCATCTTGCTTTTGTTCAATTCCTCACAGGTAATTACTGAACATTACAAGCTGCACAGTTTATCCGTGATCTCACTGCCAACACATCCATCTGCCAGTCCTTCATAATTCCGCTGTCAGTGAACGTGTGACACCACCGGTCCTCGTTGCAAAGCTTGTTGCTCAGATAGCATTGTGAGATTGATGTATTCACAAACCTTTACTGATGTCTCTCCCTGTGTGTCTGTCCTGCTGAAGCGGGGAGCTCAGTCTGTACGAGTTACAAATATTTAGAATAGCACTGTCATCATCGGTGCCTGTGTTCAGGTTCCTGTTGGTCTCTGAGGTAATTGTCATGATGTTCTCACTCTGAAACTAAGCCAGACAGCTGACATCATTGACCAGCTCCCTTCTCTCTCTTCTGCTGTCAGGATGACACCATCCGTCCTTCCGCGCTCGGCTCAGCAGAAGATGAGGAGAGTTAGCTGGTCTGGGCGGTGCTGGCTTGCGGAAGTAATTAGAATACACACTCCTTAGGTCCTTACATAGATATGCTAATCCACTCCATTAATCTTGTCCCCTTGCATGTAAACGTGGGAGCCAGATGCTGCACCAGTTGCTCCTCACACTCTAAACTCAAATGCTTTGCTGTTTTGCTGGAAAAGAGCAATCTGCTGGAAAATAATCAAGGCCGCCTGGCCAGGACATCACTATGGCAACTCCCCATGACCTCCCACTGCGTAGGATCAGAACTATCTGTAGATTAATTAGGCTGACTGCGATGACTTCCCCCCCCCCCAGCCGCTGGTTATACAGTGACCCATTGATTGTCCCCCCCCTTCTTTTGTAGCGGCAGGACAATTCACAAATCA